>NC_091201.1:34516524-34541524 GCF_040958095.1 Procambarus clarkii
TACCAGTTGCGTTGCTTCTGGGAGTATGGGTTCGAGTCACTTCTGGGGTGTGAGTTTTCAGTTGCATATTGTCCAGGGGACCATTCTGGCTTGTTCGCATTTGTGTTCCTCACGTGTGCCCCTAAGAATGAGGTGATTTGGTAAAATGCTATGCCCAAGATAACTATCCGAGTGCCGGCGGTGGGGTGGTTCAAATAGCCTCGGCTATCACCTCATTATGTCCGGTCGTGATGGTCAAGTGGATTAAGGCGTCTTGTACATACCAGTTGCGTTGCTTCTGGGAGTATGGGTTCGAGTCACTTCTGGGGTGTGAGTTTTCAGTTGCATATTGTCCAGGGGACCATTCTGGCTTGTTCGCATTTGTGTTCCTCACGTGTGCCCCTAAGAATGAGGTGATTTGGTAAAATGCTATGCCCAAGATAACTATCCGAGTGCCGGCGGTGGGGTGGTTCAAATAGCCTCGGCTATCACCTCATTATGTCCGGTCGTGATGGTCAAGTGGATTAAGGCGTCTTGTACATACCAGTTGCGTTGCTTCTGGGAGTATGGGTTCGAGTCACTTCTGGGGTGTGAGTTTTCAGTTATATATATATATATATATATATATATATATATATATATATATATATATATATATATATGTATATACACACACACACACACATGTGTGTGTGTGTGTGTATTTTCTTTAAAAATTTTATATTTATAAATATACATGTATATAAAAATATTGATCTGAGCCTGTATGGATATGGACCCTGTGGGTCCAGGAGGCCATCTGTGTCCCCTCAGATGGTCTCCCTTATCACAGTTTGTGTCTATGGATGTGTGTGAATGTGTGAGTGTGAGTGTCACTGTGAGTGTCCGGGTGAGTGTGGGTGTCCCTGTGAGTGTCCGGATGATTATGTGTCCGGTTACATGTGTGGTTTCAGGAGGCCATCTGTGTCCCCTCAGATGGTCTCCCTTATCACAGTCTATGGATGTGTGTGTGTGAGTGTCCCTGTGAATGTTCGGATAAGGGTGTGTGTGTGTGTGTGTGTGTGTGTGTGTGAGTGTCCGGATTTATGTGAGGTTTGGTTCCAGGAACCATTTGTGTCCCTCCTCCCCCAAATCTCCTCCCTGATTCCCACCGTGGGTTCGAATCCCAGGTGATTAGACCTACCCTAGGTCTATGGATCCAAGGTATCCATCCGTGGGCCCAACGGATTTCACCCCTTCCCCACTTTCCTAGGGCCAGGCCAATTCCAGCTATCCGGGAAAGCTGTCGAAACAGAGGCAGCTACAGGAGGGGACACACAAATATTTGTGCCCTGCAGTTACACAACCGTTCCGACAGGCTCAATCGTAATCTATCCAGATGAGAACACGTTCTCCTCCGACTAGACCACGCTGGAGTCGCTGTATGTTTAAAATTTGGTTCCTTTATTTATAGTTAGTATTTTTGGTGTATTAATTGATTTGTTTTATATTTTTAATGACTTAGGTAGAGTGATTTAAGGAGTCGGGGGAGGTGGGGGGTGGTGGGGGGGGGGGGGTGGTAGCGTGTGTAGTAGATTATACGAGATCGTGGTTAGTTAGTATTTATCTAGTTGTGTTCACCTAGCTGTTCTTGCGAGGGTTGAGCTCTGCTCTTTCGGCCCGCCTCTCAACTGTCAGTCAATCAATTTTTACTAGCTAATAAAAAAAAATTCCACATACACACACCCAAGAAGCAGCCCGTAACAGATGTCTAATGCCCAAGTACCTATGTACTGCTAGGTAAGAGGAGCATCAGAATGAATGAAACTCTGTTGATTTTCGTTTGCGCCATCACCGGGGGATCGAACTTTGACCCTAGGATTACGAGTCGAGAGCGCTGTCCACTCAGCTATAAAGCCCCCTAGTGTGTGTATTGGTGCAAAAGATAATTTGGGAGAGGTTAATGGAAAGGAATGATGTTTGGTGGCCTTGAAGGCACTGGCTGGAAGAGGGTTGCCAGTTATGAATTTAAATTATAAATTTATTAAGATAGGATATATATGCAAAAGACGTTGTGAGAGATAGTAAGAAAAGTGTTTCTGACTGAGGTTAGGTACTGTGTGATTGACTTGTATGTTAGGAAAAAGAATATTTATCAAAAACATAGATGATCTTTAGAAATGTTTGTTTGCAAGTAGTTGCAAATTATTGGGTAAAAAGCCAATGGTTACCGTACCTTTAACAAACAAACGTGAGCACTATTAGTCGACGGGGGTCAGAGAGTGAGAGTGAACAGCGAAACAGTAACAAAAAATGTGACAATAATGGGAAACTATGTCATTCAAACGTATACATGTTAACCATATAAATTACAGTAACACTAAACGCGCGCATACGTACATATGTCAATCAATTTACATAAATAAACATTCACTAATATGTACCTTTAAAATGGACACATACAGATAATTACCGTACACATGTCAGTTTAATTACAGGTACACATAAACACATATAGCTTCACGTGTCTGTCGGTCATGACAATAGTACACATGGATACAAACACAAAACAGTCCATTATCAACTAGTGTGTGTGTGTGTGTGTGTGTGTGTGTGTGTGTGTGTGTGTGTGTGTGTGTGTGTGTGTGTGTGTGTGTGTGTATTCTCACCTGGTTCTGTTTGCAGGGGTTGAGCTCTGGCTCTTTGATCCCGTCTGTGTGTGTGTGTGTGTGTGTGTGTGTGTGTGTGTGTGTGTGTGTGTGTGTGTGTTTTATCCTTATATTTACTATATGTATCTGCAGAATCGAGTTATTAGCTCTTGGACCCCGCCTATCAAATAAATGTATTAATCCTCTTTTATATCTACTACATCTATTTCTCTCTAACTAACACACACACACAAACACACACACACACACACACACACACACATACACACACACACATACAAACTGGAGGCCTAGTGTCTAAATGGAGAGAGTTCGATGGTTATAATCCTAATGGTCCCCGATCGAATCCCGGTTGATGCAATAGCAAATCGAAAGATATTCTTTAACCTGATTCGACTATTCACCTATCATAAATGTATCCATCAATGTATCCATCTATCTATCTACTTATATCTGTCAATCCATCAATCTATCTTCCCATTAAACCAACCATTTATCATTATATACATCTATCTATCCATGTATCCGTCCATCAACTCATCTTTCTATCCATCCATCTAGTCATCTGTCTTTCCGTCCATCAACTCATCTATGCATCCGTCTATCCGTCAATATATATATATTTAGCAATCAATGTATCCATCCATCTATCTACCTATAAAAATTTTCCATTAATCTATCCATTTATCATAACCATCTATCAACACCCTCCCCACTCCCTCTCCTATTTTACTACTAAACTCCCTCCTCTCATTCTGGCACCTTCTCCTTCCCTTTTCCTCCCTCTCATAAACATGCTCATCCTCCATCCTTCTGCCCTTCCCACTCCCGCCCCTACCCCATCCCGCTCTTCCCATCGTCTTCCCTCTCGCCGCAGATCCATCCCTTCGTTCTCATTCCTTCCGCCGCTTCTCACTCTCGCCCTTCCCTCTGTTTTTTATCCCTCCCGTTGCTAGTCCTTCCCTTCCTTCACTCACCTTCCCTTCTTACCTATCATGTAGTCTTCCCCTCCCGCCACCAGCCCTTCGCATCGTCCTCCCTCCTACATCACACTCTCTGCTCCCCCTTCCTGCACCTCCTTCACTCCCACTTCATCACTTTTTCACCTGTACCACTCCCCCCTGTTCCCCCCTCTTCATCCTTCTTTCACCTGCACCTCTCCCCCTGTTCCCCCTCTTCATCCCTGTTTCACCTGCACCTCTCCCCCTGTTCCCCCTCTTCATCCCTGTTTCACCTGCACCTCTCCCCCTGTTCCCCCTCTTCATCCCTGTTTCACCTGCACCTCTTCCCCTGTTCCCCCTCTTCATCCCTGTTTCACCTGCACCACTCCCCCTGTTCCCCGCTCTTCATCCCAGTTTCACTTGCACCTCTCCCCCTCTTCATCCTTATTTCACCTGCACCACTCCCCCTGCTCCCCCTCTTCATCAATGTTTCACCTGCACCACTCCCCCTGTTCCCCCTCCTCATGCCTGTTTCACCTGCACCACTCCCCCTTTTCCCCCTCTTCATCCCTGTTTCACCTGCACCACCCCCCCTGTTCCCCCTCCTCATGCCTGTTTCACCTGCACCACTCCCCCTGTTCCCCCCTTTTTGGGATGAAGAGCCCTCCTGGTTGTCTGGGTTCGAATCCTTCATAGGTGTGGAGTTTTCAATTGCATATTGGCTTGCTTGGGGACCATTCAATCTTTTTCCCAAGCCATATATTGTTATATATACATATATATATATATATATATATATATATATATATATATATATATATATATATATATATATATATATGTATATATATATATATATATATATATATATATATATATATATATATATATATATATATATATATATATATATATATATGCGAACAAGCCTGAATGGTCCCCAGGACATATGCAACTGAAAACTCACACCCCAGAAGTGACTCGAACCCATACTCCCAGAAGCAACGCATCTGGTATGTACAAGACGCCTTAATCTATAGTTCTTAAGACGCCTTAATCTATAGATTAGTCTACAAGACTAATCTTAATCTATCTGGTATGTAATCAAGACGATTAAGGCGTCTTGTACATACCAGATGCGTTGCTTCTGGGAGTATGGGTTCGAGTCACTTCTGGGGTGTGAGTTTTCAGTTATATATATATATATATATTTTTTTTTTTTTTTTTTTTTTTTTTTTTACTTTTAAGTTTTTGAGGGTACCACCTCTGGTACCAATGTAGGGACCCATAGCCTCGGAGAAGAAAATAAAAAGTATTCAGAGGAGACCTTGTGGTTTCTCACTGAGCACTAATATTATCTTCTACCACCCCCATTCTTGTGTATGTACACATATATATTTACTTTATTTGAACTTTGTTACAAAAAAGGAGTTACATATGGGTTACAGAGATGGTTATCATAGGTTGTCGAGTTCCTCCAGCTCCTCAAATGGCGGGCTGGAACCCTGGATGCAGTGCGCATTTCCCCTCTGTATCGCCACACTGAGGCGCTGGAAAAGAAAGCTTGCAGCTCTTGGGTCCCTTGTTGTTTCAATGAGCCTAGAACCCAGTTCCTTCAAAAAACTGGTAGCACTTTTACCCCAGGCGCCGAGTGTCTCAGAAGCAATGGGGACAAAATTGTAGTGGTGATCCTGTTCTCTATACTTACGGGATTCGGCTGCTTCCCTGTGGGTGGCAGCGCCACCTGGTTGTGCAACACTGAGGTTAATGTAGGTGTTAGCCAGGGTTGATACGCACGTGTAGTGCGTACCACCCCCATTCTTTTGTATGTACACATATTTATATATATTAGAGAAGAGAAGAAAATATCAAGGTGGTCAGTGAGTATCCAAAGGTCTTCTCTGAGTACTCTTTATTTTCTTCTCCGAGGCTATGGGTCCCTACACTTGCACTAGAGGTTGTACCCCTTCTAGGTTTAAAAATATATATAAATATATATATATATATATATATATATATATATATATATGTATATATATATATATATATATGTATATATATATATATATATATATATATATATATATATATATATATATATATATATATGTATATGTATATATATATAAATATATATATATATATATATATATATATATATATATATATATATATATATATATATATATATATTGAGGTAAGACCTCAACATGTGAAGGAAATGGTGAACCCTGTTCTTGGCCCAGCTGCAGAAGCGCTCCTGACAGAAATCACAACGTTTGTCAACAACTGCCTCGCCGGGTTAATCCCTGATGAAATCAAACCATTCTTCTTTGGTGCATCCCTATGTGCCCTCAAAAAGAAGGGGGGAGGAATCAGACCCATTGCCGTTGGTAATACCCTTCGCCGCCTAGTTGCAAGGGCTGCTGTCAGAAGTATCCGAACGGAAGCAGCCACCATGCTGCAACCCAACCAGCTGGGGTTTGGAGTCCCCCAAGGCTGTGAAGCAGCGGCTCATGCTGCACGAGCCTACATTAGCTCTCTTACTGAAGACCAGGCAGTAGTAAAATTAGATTTTAAAAACGCTTTCAACTCGGTCAAAAGGGAAGCAATCCTCACTGCAGTCCAGGAACATTGCCCAAGCATTCTCCCGTTTGTGTCAGCAGGTTACAGCAAAGACTCAACCCTCCTGTTTGGCAAACATGAAGTCACCTCAGCAGAGGGAATTCAACAGGGTGACCCACTTGCATCGTTCCTCTTTTGCATAGCGGTTCGAGAAATTACAACCAGACTGTCCAGCGAGCTCAACATCTGGTTCCTGGATGATGGCACTCTGGCAGGCACACAAGATTCCCTGCTAGAAGACTTACAGCTGGTGAAGACACGGGGGGAGTCCATGGGTCTCGTTCTTAGCCCCTCCAAGTGCGAAATTATTGCATCTAGTGAAGTAATCATTAGAGCAGTGAAATCAGTTCTACCAGAAGCCTCAGTCGTTAAACCTACCGACAGCACACTACTCGGAGCACCTCTGGGCCACAATGCCATTGCTGCAGTCCTTGACGAAAAGTTTAGAGACCTAAAGAGGATGGAAGAGAGAATTGGGGACTTGGACTCCCACGATGCCCTCTACCTTCTCACAAAGTGCCTTACCCTGCCCAGGCTAACATACTTCTTAAGGTGTGCACCAACTTTTGGCAACCCACTTCTAAATCAATATGATGAGCTCCTCAGGTCAATATTCAGGAAGGCGCTCAACCTAGATTTAGATGACAGTCAGTGGGACCAAGCAACACTACCAGTGAGATTTGGAGGGATAGGCATACGAAAGGCAACTGAGGTAGCACTTCCAGCATTCTTATCCTCATGTACAGCAGCCAACGAATTGGTAGGGCAGATCCTACCAGAGCGTATGAGAGAGACAGCGGGAACTCATGATCAAACGTTCATCGAAGCAGCCAGACAATGGGACACCATTGCACACCCTCAACCCCGACCACAAGTCCCAAAAGACCACAAGCAGGCCCACTGGGATAGCCCCATAATGGAAAAGACTGTCACAGCAATGATTGACAACGCTGATGCTGAAAACAAAGCCCGCCTCCTAGCGGTAACAGCACCCCACGCCGAGGATTTTTTATTTGCTGTGCCCAATGCAGCCCTGGGAACTCGCCTCAGTCATGACGCTCTCCGCATTGGAGTTGCCCTTCGCCTTGCCGCCCCCATCCTCACCGAACATAGGTGCATCTGCGGAACTGCGATGGCAGACCAATATGGTCGTCATGGTCTGGTATGTCGTAAATCACAGGGTAAAATTGCAAGACATGAAGAAGTCAACGACATCATCAAGAGGAGCCTCGCCACAGCCCGCTGCCCGGCACAAAGAGAACCACACTTATCCAGACCTAACGACCCTCAGAAGCGCCCTGATGGGGTCACCTTGCTACCTTGGAAGGATGGTAAGCAAGTGGTATGGGACTACACGTGCGCTGCCACACTGGCCAGTACCTACCTCCACTACAGCACACGTGAAAGCGGTGGTGCTGCTTCTTTCAGGGAATCGCAGAAAATTATTAAATACAGAGGTCTAGCACACTGCTACAGCTTTGTTCCGATCGGCTCGGAGACCCTCGGTTCGTGGGGAAAATGTGCATTGAAGTTCCTGAAGGAATTGGGGGACAAATTGATCAGCGCTACAAAAGACCAGAGAGCAAAAAGTTTCTTGATCCAGCGCCTCAGTGTTGCGATTCAGAGGGGAAATGCCTGTTGCATCTTGGGCACTAGTCCAACTTCAGAGGAATTCGAAGAAGTGTTTGACTTGCAACAATGATCGAACCCGTCTGTGACATTCATCAATGTTTCCCATTGTTGTGTTCTTCAAGAGATCCATAACCTTTAAGCACCTTTTTGCATTATTATTTTTGTATCAACCCATGTATATCTTGTAACCATCAAATGCATAATAAAGCACAAAAAATATTCAAGGAAGGGGGTGGTAGGAGAAAAGCACACAGAAACTGTATTGGAGGGGATCTAAACATTCCCTCTAATGCGTTATGCGTGGTTTCCTCCGAGGCTATGGGTCCCCCTTCTTCCAGCTAGAGGTGGTACTCTTTTTCCTTTTAAATATATATATATATATATATATATATATATATATATATATATATATATATATATATATATATATATATATATATATATATATATATATATATATATATATATATATATGTGTGTGTATACACACACATACACACATGTGTGTGTGTGTGTGTATTTTCTTTAAAAATTTTATATTTATAAATATATATGTATATAAAAATATTGATCTGAGCCTGTATGGATATGGACCCTGTGGGTCCAGGAGGCCATCTGTGTCCCCTCAGATGGTCTCCCTTATCACAGTTTGTGTCTATGGATGTGTGTGAATGTGTGAGTGTGAGTGTCACTGTGAGTGTCCGGGTGAGTGTGGGTGTCCCTGTGAGTGTCCGGATGATTATGTGTCCGGTTACATGTGTGGTTTCAGGAGGCCATCTGTGTCCCCTCAGATGGTCTCCCTTATCACAGTCTATGGATGTGTGTGTGTGTGTCCCTGTGAATGTTCGGATAAGGGTGTGTGTGTGTGTGTGTGTGTGTGAGTGTCCGGATTTATGTGAGGTTTGGTTCCAGGAACCATTTGTGTCCCTCCTCCCCCAAATCTCCTCCCTGATTCCCACCGTGGGTTCGAATCCCAGGTGATTAGACCTACCCTAGGTCTATGGATCCAAGGTATCCATCCGTGGGCCCAACGGATTTCACCCCTTCCCCACTTTCCTAGGGCCAGGCCAATTCCAGCTATCCGGGAAACCTGTCGAAACAGAGGCAGCTACAGGAGGGGACACACAAATATTTGTGCCCTGCAGTTACACAACCGTTCCGACAGGCTCAATCGTAATCTATCCAGATGAGAACACGTTCTCCTCCGACTAGACCACGCTGGAGTCGCTGTATGTTTAAAATTTGGTTCCTTTATTTATAGTTAGTATTTTTGGTGTATTAATTGATTTGTTTTATATTTTTAATGACTTAGGTAGAGTGATTTAAGGAGTCGGGGGAGGTGGGGGGTGGGGGGGGGGGGGGGTGGGGGTTGTAGCGTGTGTAGTAGATTATACGAGATCGTGGTTAGTTAGTATTTATCTAGTTGTGTTCACCTAGCTGTTCTTGCGAGGGTTGAGCTCTGCTCTTTCGGCCCGCCTCTCAACTGTCAGTCAATCAATTTTTACTAGCTAATAAAAAAAAATTCCACATACACACACCCAAGAAGCAGCCCGTAACAGATGTCTAATGCCCAAGTACCTATGTACTGCTAGGTAAGAGGAGCATCAGAATGAATGAAACTCTGTTGATTTTCGTTTGCGCCATCACCGGGGGATCGAACTTTGACCCTAGGATTACGAGTCGAGAGCGCTGTCCATTCAGCTATAAAGCCCCCTAGTGTGTGTATTGGTGCAAAAGATAATTTGGGAGAGGTTAATGGAAAGGAATGATGTTTGGTGGCCTTGAAGGCACTGGCTGGAAGAGGGTTGCCAGTTATGAATTTAAATTATAAATTTATTAAGATAGGATATATATGCAAAAGACGTTGTGAGAGATAGTAAGAAAAGTGTTTCTGACTGAGGTTAGGTACTGTGTGATTGACTTGTATGTTAGGAAAAAGAATATTTATCAAAAACATAGATGATCTTTAGAAATGTTTGTTTGCAAGTAGTTGCAAATTATTGGGTAAAAAGCCAATGGTTACCGTACCTTTAACAAACAAACGTGAGCACTATTAGTCGACGGGGGTCAGAGAGTGAGAGTGAACAGCGAAACAGTAACAAAAAATGTGACAATAATGGGAAACTATGTCATTCAAACGTATACATGTTAACCATATAAATTACAGTAACACTAAACGCGCGCATACGTACATATGTCAATCAATTTACATAAATAAACATTCACTAATATGTACCTTTAAAATGGACACATACAGATAATTACCGTACACATATCAGTTTAATTACAGGTACACATAAACACATATAGCTTCACGTGTCTGTCGGTCATGACAATAGTACACATGGATACGAACACAAAACAGTCCATTATCAACTAGTGTGTGTGTGTGTGTGTGTGTGTATTCTCACCTGGTTCTGTTTGCAGGGGTTGAGCTCTGGCTCTTTGATCCCGTCTCTGTGTGTGTGTGTGTGTGTGTGTGTGTGTGTGTGTGTGTGTGTGTGTGTGTGTGTGTGTGTGTGTGTGTGTGTGTGTGTGTGTGTGTGTGTTTTATCCTTATATTTACTATATGTATCTGCAGAATCGAGTTATTAGCTCTTGGACCCCGCCTATCAAATAAATGTATTAATCCTCTTTTATATCTACTACATCTATTTCTCTCTAACTAACACACACACACAAACACACACACATACACACACACACATACAAACTGGAGGCCTAGTGTCTAAATGGAGAGAGTTCGATGGTTATAATCCTAATGGTCCCCGATCGAATCCCGGTTGATGCAATAGCAAATCGAAAGATATTCTTTAACCTGATTCGACTATTCACCTAGCATAAATGTATCCATCAATGTATCCATCTATCTATCTACTTATATCTGTCAATCCATCAATCTATCTTCCCATTAAACCAACCATTTATCATTATATACATCTATATATCCATGTATCCGTCCATCAACTCATCTTTCTATCCATCCATCTAGTCATCTGTCTTTCCGTCCATCAACTCATCTATGCATCCGTCTATCCGTCAATATATATATATTTAGCAATCAATGTATCCATCCATCTATCTACCTATAAAAATTTTCCATTAATCTATCCATTTATCATAACCATCTATCAACACCCTCCCCACTCCCTCTCCTATTTTACTACTAAACTCCCTCCTCTCATTCTGGCACCTTCTCCTTCCCTTTTCCTCCCTCTCATAAACATGCTCATCCTCCATCCTTCTGCCCTTCCCACTCCCGCCCCTACCCCATCCCGCTCTTCCCATCGTCTTCCCTCTCGCCGCAGATCCATCCCTTCGTTCTCATTCCTTCCGCCGCTTCTCACTCTCGCCCTTCCCTCTGTTTTTTATCCCTCCCGTTGCTAGTCCTTCCCTTCCTTCACTCACCTTCCCTTCTTACCCATCATGTAGTCTTCCCCTCCCGCCACCAGCCCTTCGCATCGTCCTCCCTCCTACATCACACTCTCTGCTCCCCCTTCCTGCACCTCCTTCACTCCCACTTCATCACTTTTTCACCTGTACCACTCCCCCCTGTTCCCCCCTCTTCATCCTTCTTTCACCTGCACCTCTCCCCCTGTTCCCCCTCTTCATCCCTGTTTCACCTGCACCTCTCCCCCTGTTCCCCCTCTTCATCCCTGTTTCACCTGCACCTCTCCCCCTGTTCCCCCTCTTCATCCCTGTTTCACCTGCACCTCTTCCCCTGTTCCCCCTCTTCATCCCTGTTTCACCTGCACCACTCCCCCTGTTCCCCGCTCTTCATCCCAGTTTCACTTCCACCTCTCCCCCTCTTCATCCTTATTTCACCTGCACCACTCCCCCTGCTCCCCCTCTTCATCAATGTTTCACCTGCACCACTCCCCCTGTTCCCCCTCCTCATGCCTGTTTCACCTGCACCACTCCCCCTTTTCCCCCTCTTCATCCCTGTTTCACCTGCACCACCCCCCCTGTTCCCCCTCCTCATGCCTGTTTCACCTGCACCACTCCCCCTGTTCCCCCCTTTTTGGGATGAAGAGCCCTCCTGGTTGTCTGGGTTCGAATCCTTCATAGGTGTGGAGTTTTCAATTGCATATTGGCTTGCTTGGGGACCATTCAATCTTTTTCCCAAGCCATATATTGTTATATATACATATATATATATATATATATATATATATATATATATATATATATATATATATATATATATATATATATATATATATATATATTTTTTTTTTTTTTTTTTTTTTTTTTTTTACTTTTAAGTTTTTGAGGGTACCACCTCTGGTACCAATGTAGGGACCCATAGCCTCGGAGAAGAAAATAAAAAGTATTCAGAGGAGACCTTGTGGTTTCTCACTGAGCACTAATATTATCTTCTACCACCCCCATTCTTGTGTATGTACACATATATATTTACTTTATTTGAACTTTGTTACAAAAAAGGAGTTACATATGGGTTACAGAGATGGTTATCATAGGTTGTCGAGTTCCTCCAGCTCCTCAAATGGCGGGCTGGAACCCTGGATGCAGTGCGCATTTCCCCTCTGTATCGCCACACTGAGGCGCTGGAAAAGAAAGCTTGCAGCTCTTGGGTCCCTTGTTGTTTCAATGAGCCTAGAACCCAGTTCCTTCAAAAAACTGGTATCACTTTTACCCCAGGCGCCGAGTGTCTCAGAAGCAATGGGGACAAAATTGTAGTGGTGTTCCTGTTCTCTATACTTCCGGGATTCGGCTGCTTCCCTGTGGGTGGCAGCGCCACCTGGTTGTGCAACACTGAGGTTAATGTAGGTGTTAGCCAGGGTTGATACGCACGTGTAGTGCGTACCACCCCCATTCTTTTGTATGTACACATATTTATATATATTAGAGAAGAGAAGAAAATATCAAGGTGGTCAGTGAGTATCCAAAGGTCTTCTCTGAGTACTCTTTATTTTCTTCTCCGAGGCTATGGGTCCCTACACTTGCACTAGAGGTTGTACCCCTTCTAGGTTTAAATATATATATATATATATATATATATATATATATATATATATATATATATATATATATATGCGAACAAGCCTGAATGGTCCCCAGGACTATATGCGAATGAAAACTCACACCCCAGAAGTGACTCGAACCCATACTCCCAGAAGCAACACAACTGGTAACTACAGGGCGCCTTAATCCGCTTGACCATCACGGCCGTCAAAAGGAAGTGATAGCCGAGGCTATTTGAGCCACTTCCCCGACGGCAACTCGGATGGTAATCTTGGGCATAGCATTTCACCAAATCACCTCATTCTTTGGGGCACACGTGAGGAACACAAATGCGAACAAGCCTGAATGGTCCCCAGGACTATATGCGAATGAAAACTCACACCCCAGAAGTGACTCGAACCCATACTCCCAGAAGCAACACAACTGGTAACTACAGGGCGCCTTAATCCGCTTGACCATCACGGCCGTCAAAAGGAAGTGATAGCCGAGGCTATTTGAGCCACTTCCCCGACGGCAACTCGGATGGTAATCTTGGGCATAGCATTTCACCAAATCACCTCATTCTTTGGGGCACACGTGAGGAACACAAATGCGAACAAGCCTGAATGGTCCCCAGGACTATATGCGAATGAAAACTCACACCCCAGAAGTGACTCGAACCCATACTCCCAGAAGCAACACAACTGGTAACTACAGGGCGCCTTAATCCGCTTGACCATCACGGCCGTCAAAAGGAAGTGATAGCCGAGGCTATTTGAGCCACTTCCCCGACGGCAACTCGGATGGTAATCTTGGGCATAGCATTTCACCAAATCACCTCATTCTTTGGGGCACACGTGAGGAACACAAATGCGAACAAGCCTGAATGGTCCCCAGGACTATATGCGAATGAAAACTCACACCCCAGAAGTGACTCGAACCCATACTCCCAGAAGCAACACAACTGGTAACTACAGGGCGCCTTAATCCGCTTGACCATCACGGCCGTCAAAAGGAAGTGATAGCCGAGGCTATTTGAGCCACTTCCCCGACGGCAACTCGGATGGTAATCTTGGGCATAGCATTTCACCAAATCACCTCATTCTTTGGGGCACACGTGAGGAACACAAATGCGAACAAGCCTGAATGGTCCCCAGGACTATATGCGAATGAAAACTCACACCCCAGAAGTGACTCGAACCCATACTCCCAGAAGCAACACAACTGGTAACTACAGGGCGCCTTAATCCGCTTGACCATCACGGCCGTCAAAAGGAAGTGATAGCCGAGGCTATTTGAGCCACTTCCCCGACGGCAACTCGGATGGTAATCTTGGGCATAGCATTTCACCAAATCACCTCATTCTTTGGGGCACACGTGAGGAACACAAATGCGAACAAGCCTGAATGGTCCCCAGGACTATATGCGAATGAAAACTCACACCCCAGAAGTGACTCGAACCCATACTCCCAGAAGCAACACAACTGGTAACTACAGGGCGCCTTAATCCGCTTGACCATCACGGCCGTCAAAAGGAAGTGATAGCCGAGGCTATTTGAGCCACTTCCCCGACGGCAACTCGGATGGTAATCTTGGGCATAGCATTTCACCAAATCACCTCATTCTTTGGGGCACACGTGAGGAACACAAATGCGAACAAGCCTGAATGGTCCCCAGGACTATATGCGAATGAAAACTCACACCCCAGAAGTGACTCGAACCCATACTCCCAGAAGCAACACAGAAGCAACGTGTGCCCCAAAGAATGAGGTGATTTGGTGAAATGCTATGCCCAAGATTACCATCCGAGTTGCCGTCGGGGAAGTGGCTCAAATAGCCTCGGCTATCACTTCCTTTTGACGGCCGTGATGGTCAAGCGGATTAAGGCGCCCTGTAGTTACCAGTTGTGTTGCTTCTGGGAGTATGGGTTCGAGTCACTTCTGGGGTGTGAGTTTTCATTCGCATATAGTCCTGGGGACCATTCAGGCTTGTTCGCATTTGTGTTCCTCACGTGTGCCCCAAAGAATGAGGTGATTTGGTGAAATGCTATGCCCAAGATTACCATCCGAGTTGCCGTCGGGGAAGTGGCTCAAATAGCCTCGGCTATCACTTCCTTTTGACGGCCGTGATGGTCAAGCGGATTAAGGCGCCCTGTAGTTACCAGTTGTGTTGCTTCTGGGAGTATGGGTTCGAGTCACTTCTGGGGTGTGAGTTTTCATTCGCATATAGTCCTGGGGACCATTCAGGCTTGTTCGCATTTGTGTTCCTCACGTGTGCCCCAAAGAATGAGGTGATTTGGTGAAATGCTATGCCCAAGATTACCATCCGAGTTGCCGTCGGGGAAGTGGCTCAAATAGCCTCGGCTATCACTTCCTTTTGACGGCCGTGATGGTCAAGCGGATTAAGGCGCCCTGTAGTTACCAGTTGTGTTGCTTCTGGGAGTATGGGTTCGAGTCACTTCTGGGGTGTGAGTTTTCATTCGCATATAGTCCTGGGGACCATTCAGGCTTGTTCGCATTTGTGTTCCTCACGTGTGCCCCAAAGAATGAGGTGATTTGGTGAAATGCTATGCCCAAGATTACCATCCGAGTTGCCGTCGGGGAAGTGGCTCAAATAGCCTCGGCTATCACTTCCTTTTGACGGCCGTGATGGTCAAGCGGATTAAGGCGCCCTGTAGTTACCAGTTGTGTTGCTTCTGGGAGTATGGGTTCGAGTCACTTCTGGGGTGTGAGTTTTCATTCGCATATAGTCCTGGGGACCATTCAGGCTTGTTCGCATTTGTGTTCCTCACGTGTGCCCCAAAGAATGAGGTGATTTGGTGAAATGCTATGCCCAAGATTACCATCCGAGTTGCCGTCGGGGAAGTGGCTCAAATAGCCTCGGCTATCACTTCCTTTTGACGGCCGTGATGGTCAAGCGGATTAAGGCGCCCTGTAGTTACCAGTTGTGTTGCTTCTGGGAGTATGGGTTCGAGTCACTTCTGGGGTGTGAGTTTTCATTCGCATATAGTCCTGGGGACCATTCAGGCTTGTTCGCATTTGTGTTCCTCACGTGTGCCCCAAAGAATGAGGTGATTTGGTGAAATGCTATGCCCAAGATTACCATCCGAGTTGCCGTCGGGGAAGTGGCTCAAATAGCCTCGGCTATCACTTCCTTTTGACGGCCGTGATGGTCAAGCGGATTAAGGCGCCCTGTAGTTACCAGTTGTGTTGCTTCTGGGAGTATGGGTTCGAGTCACTTCTGGGGTGTGAGTTTTCATTCGCATATAGTCCTGGGGACCATTCAGGCTTGTTCGCATTTGTGTTCCTCACGTGTGCCCCAAAGAATGAGGTGATTTGGTGAAATGCTATGCCCAAGATTACCATCCGAGTTGCCGTCGGGGAAGTGGCTCAAATAGCCTCGGCTATCACTTCCTTTTGACGGCCGTGATGGTCAAGCGGATTAAGGCGCCCTGTAGTTACCAGTTGTGTTGCTTCTGGGAGTATGGGTTCGAGTCACTTCTGGGGTGTGAGTTTTCATTCATATATATATATATATATATATATATATATATATATATATATATATATATATATATATGCGAGGGGGGGGTCACTCATGTGCCACCCAGTGTTTATAGAAATACGTTTGGGAAAGAAAAATGAAAATAAAAATCAGCAATCATGGTCAGAGCTAATAGAGCTCACAGTGTGTCGGATTACAAGTGTATGATTCATTCACCATTGTGCAGTGATATACAAGAAAATTATACCAGTGTTTAAGTGTCACCCAGACCCCCCCCCCCCCCTCAAGCTGAGCGAGGCCCGGTCAACCCCCACCTCCTCCCCGCCCGCCGGCCTGACCGCACCGCAGTACATCCTGCCATCCCACCACCCAGCCCACCCTGCGCCTGGGTGTCTCCCACCCACCTATTCACCGCCCACACAGTGCTTGTTGCAGGGATGTGCTACCCTCCATGCACCCAGATATGGCGCAGGTCACAGCAGGCATTCAGGTTCCTCCCAAAAGGGAGGGAGACACAAGTACTCATAGGAGTGGTGAGTGTGAGGGACAGCTAGCCACCCCTCCTGCCACCACCCGTGTCCACCCCTGCCGCCACCACCCCTGTCATCCCTCCCACGCCGGCCGCCCGGGGGATGGAGGGGACTCCACCAACTAACCAGGAACCCCTCAGCCAAGAACAGGGTCCTGGGAACAGTGCACCCAGACGTGCAACCAGAGGACCCAGACCCAGAGGAACGTGTCGGGTGTGTGACGAATCACACAGCCTTAGAAACGATGGAACCCTACGTCAACACAACAATTGTGAGGGTTCATTGACGGTTCCTGTAGAGAGAGAAGGCCCACAGGTCCCCCCGGCACCCCCACACATCCCAGCAAACTTCATATCATCAGATGACCTCCTGGGGGCCATCAAAGCATCCACCACCAGAACTCTTCCCCACATTCCTAAAGCAGCGCGCCCATTTGCAGCAGGGAAATATACAGACCTTTTAAGGAAAGTAAATGAACGGTCTGAAAATCTTAATGCTGCAGCCACCATCAAAGCATGGCATAATTTGCTCCTGTTTGGCAATATTTGCTTAGGCGTACCTGCAAGAGGAGGCAAGTCACTAGCCTCATCAGTCACTAGGGCAATAAATAATTTCCCCAGAGCTGACAACTTGATCCCCATCCCTCCTCAACGCAAAAACCGTCGTGGCAGACCCAAGAGTTCCAATGACAATTTTAAACTTGGAACACAAGTGACCAAAAAAATTGAAGAGGGCAACACAGTAGGGGCAATTAGGTTACTTACCAGCGAAGACACAATCGCCCCTAGAAATACCGCTACCGCCAACTCGCTGAGAGAGAAGCACCCTCCTAGAGTACCATGGGAACCCACTGCTCAGGACACAAATGTCCCAGACATGGGACCTCTATTCCTCCAAGCGTCAGAGGTATACAAAGCCATCATGTCATTTCCGCCAGGCTCGGCAGGGGGATACACTGGAGTAAGACCTCAGCACCTCAAGGAGATGGTAAATCCAGTTCTCGGAGAAGTTGCCGAGACACTATTGTCAGAGGTCACGAAGTTTGTCAACGACTGCCTCTCTGGGTTGATCCCAGATACAATAAAACCCTTTTTCTTTGGAGCATCCCTTTGTGCCCTCAAGAAGAAAGATGGTGGAGTCAGACCCATTGCCGTGGGTAACACACTTCGGCGCCTTGTTGCTAGGGCAGCTGTCAGAAAAATTAGCATAGACGCTGCGACGATGCTTCGACCCCATCAACTAGGTTTTGGTGTCCCCCATGGCTGTGAAGCAGCAGCTCATGCAGCACGAGCCTATATAAAGCACCTCCCAGAAAATAAGGCATTAATTAAATTAGACTTTAAAAATGCCTTCAACCAGGTAAAAAGGGATGTGGTACTGGAAGCAGTTCGAACAAGCTTTCCTTCTCTACTCCCCTTCGTCTCAGCAGGGTACAGTAGGGAATCGACGCTGCTGTTTGGGGAACATGAAGTTGTTTCTGCAGAAGGTGTCCAGCAGGGAGACCCACTTGCCCCTTTTCTTTTTTGCATGGCTGTTAAAGAGGTCACAAGCAGGTTGACCAGCGAACTCAACATCTGGTTCCTGGACGATGGCACCCTGGCAGGGACACAGGAGTCCCTGCTAGAAGATCTACAGCTGGTGAAATCTAAGGGAGAGGAGTTAGGACTCACCCTAAACCCATTAAAGTGTGAAATCATCTCATCTAGCCAACCAACCATAGATGCAGTGCGAACCATATTGCCAGGAGCCCAAGTGATCGCTCCCACCGACAGTGTGCTGCTAGGGGCACCTCTGGGCTCGAGCGCCATTGAGGTAGTCCTCGAAGAAAAGCTGAACGACCTGAGGAGGATGGAGGGAAGAATAGGGGCTTTGGACGCCCACGATGCTCTGTACCTTCTCACAAGGTGCCTGGCTTTGCCCAGACTGACCTATTTCCTAAGGTGTGCTCCCTCCTTCGACAGCCCAAAATTAACAGAATATGACACACTCCTAAGGTCAATAACCGTGAAAGTGTTAAACCTCTCCCTGCAAGATGACCAATGGGACCAAGCAACGCTCCCAGTTAGACTCGGGGGGATAGGTATTCGCAAGGCGACCCAGTTAGCATTGCCGGCATTCTTATCCTCGACCAGTGCAACAGGTGAATTAGTTAAGGAAATACTACCGGAACACCTAAGAGACTTCATTGGGATTCATGATCCAAAATTCGCGGAAGGAGCCGGTCAGTGGGACACTCTTGTCAACTCTCATCCTCGACCGACTTTTCCAAATGACTGCAAACAGTCCAAATGGGATAGCCCCATAGTGGAGAACATCGCCACATCATTGCTGGAGGCAGCTTCCAGGAAGGACAAAGCGCGTCTTCTAGCTGTGCAAGCTCCCCATGCCGGGGACTTCCTGTTGGCAGTCCCTAATTCCGCCTTGGGGACCCGCCTGGACCATCGGACCCTAAGTATTGGTGTTGCTCTGCGCCTTGCCGCCCCTATCTCCACCGAGCACCGGTGTATTTGCGGCCATGCACGGGCAGACCAATACGGCAGCCATGGTCTCATCTGTCGTAAGACACAGGGAAAGATTGCCAGACATGAAGCAGTCAATGACATCATCAAGAGAAGTTTGGCTTCAGCTGGGTGCCCAGCACAAAGGGAACCTCAGTTGTGCAGGCCTGACAACAGCCAAAAACGCCCAGATGGAGTCACCCTGCAGCCGTGGAGAGAAGGTAAACAGGTCGTGTGGGACTACACGTGTGCATCCACATTGGCTGATACCTATCTACCTTACAGCGCGGCAGAGGGAGGCGGGGCGGCCACCTTCAGGGAGACCCAGAAAACTAACAAGTACAGGGACCTAGAACGTTGTTACAGGTTCGTGCCAATAGGCTCTGAGACTCTGGGCGCCTGGGGTAAATGTGCACTTAAGTTCCTGAAGGAGCTGGGCGAGGAACTCATTGGGAAGACTAGAGACCCAAGAGCGGCCAGTTTTATGTTCCAGCGCCTCAGTGTCGCTGTTCAGAGGGGAAATGCGTGTTGTATCTTGGGTACGCACCCGACCCCCGAGGAACTGGACGAGGTCTTCGAACACTGATTGGTATATTGTTATATAAGTGTGTGTTTTCTGTAAACTGTAACATTGCAATAAAATCAAAAAAAAAAAAAAAAAATAATAGGGGTGGTAGGAGAGGAAAAGATTAAAGTATTCAGTGAGAATCCACAAGGTCTTCTCTGAACACTATTTATTTTCTTCTTCGAGGATGTGGGTCCCTTTAATTAAACCAGTGGTGGTACCCCTATATATATATATATATATATATATATATATATATATATATATATATATATATATATATATATATATATATATATATATATATATATATATATATATATATATATATATATATATGTATATATATATATATATATATATATATATATATATATATATATATATATATATATATATATATATATATATATATATATATATGTATATGTATATATATATAAATATATATATATATATATATATATATATATATATATATATATATATATATATATATATATAGATATATATATATATATATATATATATATGTCGTACCTAATAGCCAGAACGCACTTCTCAGCCTACTATGCAAGGGCCGATTTGCCTAATAAGCCAAGTTTTCATGAATTAATATATTTTCTCATTTTTTTTCTTATGAAATGATAAAGCTACCCATTTCATTATGTATGAGGTCAATTTGTTTTTATTGGAATTCAAATTAACGTAGATATATGACCGAACCTAACCAACCCTACCTAACCTAACCTAACCAATCTTTATAGGTTAGGTTAGGTTAGGTAGCCGAAAACGTTAGGTTAGGTTAGGTTAGGTAGGTTAGGTTGGCGAAAAAACATTAATTCATGAAAACTAGGCTCATTAGGCAAATCGGGCCTTGCATAGTAGGCTGAGAAGTGAGTTCTGGCTACTAGGTACGACATATATATATATATATATATAAATATATATATATATATATATATATATATATATATATATATATATATATATATATATATATATATATATGTGTGTATACACACACACACACACATGTGTGTGTGTGTGTGTATTTTCTTTAAAAATTTTATATTTATAAATATATATGTATATAAAAATATTGATCTGAGCCTGTATGGATATGGACCCTGTGGGTCCAGGAGGCCATCTGTGTCCCCTCAGATGGTCTCCCTTATCACAGTTTGTGTCTATGGATGTGTGTGAATGTGTGAGTGTGAGTGTCACTGTGAGTGTCCGGGTGAGTGTGGGTGTCCCTGTGAGTGTCCGGATGATTATGTGTCCGGTTACATGTGTGGTTTCAGGAGGCCATCTGTGTCCCCTCAGATGGTCTCCCTTATCACAGTCTATGGATGTGTGTGTGTGTGTCCCTGTGAATGTTCGGATAAGGGTGTGTGTGTGTGTGTGTGTGTGAGTGTCCGGATTTATGTGAGGTTTGGTTCCAGGAACCATTTGTGTCCCTCCTCCCCCAAATCTCCTCCCTGATTCCCACCGTGGGTTCGAATCCCAGGTGATTAGACCTACCCTAGGTCTATGGATCCAAGGTATCCATCCGTGGGCCCAACGGATTTCACCCCTTCCCCACTTTCCTAGGGCCAGGCCAGTTCCAGCTATCCGGGAAACCTGTCGAAACAGAGGCAGCTACAGGAGGGGACACACAAATATTTGTGCCCTGCAGTTACACAACCGTTCCGACAGGCTCAATCGTAATCTATCCAGATGAGAACACGTTCTCCTCCGACTAGACCACGCTGGAGTCGCTGTATGTTTAAAATTTGGTTCTTTTATTTATAGTTAGTATTTTTGGTGTATTAATTGATTTGTTTTATATTTTTAATGACTTAGGTAGAGTGATTTAAGGAGTCGGGGGAGGTGGGGGGTGGGGGGGGGGGGGGGGGTGGGGGTGGTAGCGTGTGTAGTAGATTATACGAGATCGTGGTTAGTTAGTATTTATCTAGTTGTGTTCACCTAGCTGTTCTTGCGAGGGTTGAGCTCTGCTCTTTCGGCCCGCCTCTCAACTGTCAGTCAATCAATTTTTACTAGCTAATAAAAAAAAATTCCACATACACACACCCAAGAAGCAGCCCGTAACAGATGTCTAATGCCCAAGTACCTATGTACTG
Source organism: Procambarus clarkii (assembly GCF_040958095.1). NCBI lineage: Eukaryota > Metazoa > Arthropoda > Malacostraca > Decapoda > Cambaridae > Procambarus > Procambarus clarkii. Next base: position 34,538,535 of record NC_091201.1, read on the forward strand.
CTAGGTAAGAGGAGCATCAGAATGAATGAAACTCTGTTGATTTTCGTTTGCGCCATCACCGGGGGATCGAACTTTGACCCTAGGATTACGAGTCGAGAGCGCTGTCCACTCAGCTATAAAGCCCCCTAGTGTGTGTATTGGTGCAAAAGATAATTTGGGAGAGGTTAATGGAAAGGAATGATGTTTGGTGGCCTTGAAGGCACTGGCTGGAAGAGGGTTGCCAGTTATGAATTTAAATTATAAATTTATTAAGATAGGATATATATGCAAAAGACGTTGTGAGAGATAGTAAGAAAAGTGTTTCTGACTGAGGTTAGGTACTGTGTGATTGACTTGTATGTTAGGAAAAAGAATATTTATCAAAAACATAGATGATCTTTAGAAATGTTTGTTTGCAAGTAGTTGCAAATTATTGGGTAAAAAGCCAATGGTTACCGTACCTTTAACAAACAAACGTGAGCACTATTAGTCGACGGGGGTCAGAGAGTGAGAGTGAACAGCGAAACAGTAACAAAAAATGTGACAATAATGGGAAACTATGTCATTCAAACGTATACATGTTAACCATATAAATTACAATAACACTAAACGCGCGCATACGTACATATGTCAATCAATTTACATAAATAAACATTCACTAATATGTACCTTTAAAATGGACACATACAGATAATTACCGTACACATGTCAGTTTAATTACAGGTACACATAAACACATATAGCTTCACGTGTCTGTCGGTCATGACAATAGTACACATGGATACGAACACAAAACAGTCCATTATCAACTAGTGTGTGTGTGTGTGTGTGTGTATTCTCACCTGGTTCTGTTTGCAGGGGTTGAGCTCTGGCTCTTTGATCCCGTCTGTGTGTGTGTGTGTGTGTGTGTGTGTGTGTGTGTGTGTGTGTGTGTGTGTGTGTGTGTGTGTGTGTGTGTGTGTGTGTGTGTGTGTGTGTGTGTGTGTGTGTTTTATCCTTATATTTACTATATGTATCTGCAGAATCGAGTTATTAGCTCTTGGACCCCGCCTATCAAATAAATGTATTAATCCTCTTTTATATCTACTACATCTATTTCTCTCTAACTAACACACACACACAAACACACACACACACACACACATACACACACACACATACAAACTGGAGGCCTAGTGTCTAAATGGAGAGAGTTCGATGGTTATAATCCTAATGGTCCCCGATCGAATCCCGGTTAATGCAATAGCAAATCGAAAGATATTCTTTAACCTGATTCGACTGTTCACCTAGCATAAATGTATCCATCAATGTATCCATCTATCTATCTACTTATATCTGTCAATCCATCAATCTATCTTCCCATTAAACCAACCATTTATCATTATATACATCTATCTATCCATGTATCCGTCCATCAACTCATCTTTCTATCCATCCATCTAGTCATCTGTCTTTCCGTCCATCAACTCATCTATGCATCCGTCTATCCGTCAATATATATATATTTAGCAATCAATGTATCCATCCATCTATCTACCTATAAAAATTTTCCATTAATCTATCCATTTATCATAACCATCTATCAACACCCTCCCCACTCCCTCTCCTATTTTACTACTAAACTCCCTCCTCTCATTCTGGCACCTTCTCCTTCCCTTTTCCTCCCTCTCATAAACATGCTCATCCTCCATCCTTCTGCCCTTCCCACTCCCGCCCCTACCCCATCCCGCTCTTCCCATCGTCTTCCCTCTCGCCGCAGATCCATCCCTTCGTTCTCATTCCTTCCGCCGCTTCTCACTCTCGCCCTTCCCTCTGTTTTTTATCCCTTCCGTTGCTAGTCCTTCCCTTCCTTCACTCACCTTCCCTTCTTACCCATCATGTAGTCTTCCCCTCCCGCCACCAGCCCTTCGCATCGTCCTCCCTCCTACATCACACTCTCTGCTCCCCCTTCCTGCACCTCCTTCACTCCCACTTCATCACTTTTTCACCTGTACCACTCCCCCCTGTTCCCCCCTCTTCATCCTTCTTTCACCTGCACCTCTCCCCCTGTTCCCCCTCTTCATCCCTGTTTCACCTGCACCTCTCCCCCTGTTCCCCCTCTTCATCCCTGTTTCACCTGCACCTCTCCCCCTGTTCCCCCTCTTCATCCCTGTTTCACCTGCACCTCTTCCCCTGTTCCCCCTCTTCATCCCTGTTTCACCTGCACCACTCCCCCTGTTCCCCGCTCTTCATCCCAGTTTCACTTGCACCTCTCCCCCTCTTCATCCTTATTTCACCTGCACCACTCCCCCTGCTCCCCCTCTTCATCAATGTTTCACCTGCACCACTCCCCCTGTTCCCCCTCCTCATGCCTGTTTCACCTGCACCACTCCCCCTTTTCCCCCTCTTCATCCCTGTTTCACCTGCACCACCCCCCCTGTTCCCCCTCCTCATGCCTGTTTTACCTGCACCACTCCCCCTGTTCCCCCCTTTTTGGGATGAAGAGCCCTCCTGGTTGTCTGGGTTCGAATCCTTCATAGGTGTGGAGTTTTCAATTGCATATTGGCTTGCTTGGGGACCATTCAATCTTTTTCCCAAGCCATATATTGTTATATATATATATATATATATATATATATAACTGAAAACTCACACCCCAGAAGTGACTCGAACCCATACTCCCAGAAGCAACGCATCTGGTATGTACAAGACGCCTTAATCCACTTGACCATCACGACCGGACATAATGAGGTGATAGCCGAGGCTATTTGAACCACCCCACCGCCGGCACTCGGATAGTTATCTTGGGCATAGCATTTTACCAAATCACCTCATTCTTTGGGGCAACACGTGAGGAACACAAATGCGAACAAGCCTGAATGGTCCCCAGGACATATGCAACTGAAAACTCACACCCCAGAAGTGACTCGAACCCATACTCCCAGAAGCAACGCATCTGGTATGTACAAGACGCCTTAATCCACTTGACCATCACGACCGGACATAATGAGGTGATAGCCGAGGCTATTTGA
>NC_091201.1:34546524-34599024 GCF_040958095.1 Procambarus clarkii
GACTAGACCACGCTGGAGTCGCTGTATGTTTAAAATTTGGTTCCATTATTTATAGTTAGTATTTTTGGTGTATTAATTGATTTGTTTTATATTTTTAATGACTTAGGTAGAGTGATTTAAGGAGTCGGGGGAGGTGGGGGGTGGGGGTGGTAGCGTGTGTAGTAGATTATACGAGATCGTGGTTAGTTAGTATTTATCTAGATGTGTTCACCTAGCTGTTCTTGCGAGGGTTGAGCTCTGCTCTTTCGGCCCGCCTCTCAACTGTCAGTCAATCAATTTTTACTAGCTAATAAAAAAAAATTCCACATACACACACCCAAGAAGCAGCCCGTAACAGATGTCTAATGCCCAAGTACCTATGTACTGCTAGGTAAGAGGAGCATCAGAATGAATGAAACTCTGTTGATTTTCGTTTGCGCCATCACCGGGGGATCGAACTTTGACCCTAGGATTACGAGTCGAGAGCGCTGTCCACTCAGCTATAAAGCCCCCTAGTGTGTGTATTGGTGCAAAAGATAATTTGGGAGAGGTTAATGGAAAGGAATGATGTTTGGTGGCCTTGCAGGCACTGGCTGGAAGAGGGTTGCCAGTTATGAATTTAAATTATAAATTTATTAAGATAGGATATATATGCAAAAGACGTTGTGAGAGATAGTAAGAAAAGTGTTTCTGACTGAGGTTAGGTACTGTGTGATTGACTTGTATGTTAGGAAAAAGAATATTTATCAAAAACATAGATGATCTTTAGAAATGTTTGTTTGCAAGTAGTTGCAAATTATTGGGTAAAAAGCCAATGGTTACCGTACCTTTAACAAACAAACGTGAGCACTATTTGTCGACGGGGGTCAGAGAGTGAGAGTGAACAGCGAAACAGTAACAAAAAATGTGACAATAATGGGAAACTATGTCATTCAAACGTATACATGTTAACCATATAAATTACAGTAACACTAAACGCGCGCATACGTACATATGTCAATCAATTTACATAAATAAACATTCACTAATATGTACCTTTAAAATGGACACATACAGATAATTACCGTACACATGTCAGTTTAATTACAGGTACACATAAACACATATAGCTTCACGTGTCTGTCGGTCATGACAATAGTACACATGGATACGAACACAAAACAGTCCATTATCAACTAGTGTGTGTGTGTGTGTGTGTGTATTCTCACCTGGTTCTGTTTGCAGGGGTTGAGCTCTGGCTCTTTGATCCCGTCTGTGTGTGTGTGTGTGTGTGTGTGTGTGTGTGTGTGTGTGTGTGTGTGTGTGTGTGTGTGTGTGTGTGTGTGTGTGTGTTTTATCCTTATATTTACTATATGTATCTGCAGAATCGAGTTATTAGCTCTTGGACCCCGCCTATCAAATAAATGTATTAATCCTCTTTTATATCTACTACATCTATTTCTCTCTAACTAACACACACACACAAACACACACACACACACACACACACATACACACACACACATACAAACTGGAGGCCTAGTGTCTAAATGGAGAGAGTTCGATGGTTATAATCCTAATGGTCCCCGATCGAATCCCGGTTGATGCAATAGCAAATCGAAAGATATTCTTTAACCTGATTCGACTGTTCACCTAGCATAAATGTATCCATCAATGTATCCATCTATCTATCTACTTATATCTGTCAATCCATCAATCTATCTTCCCATTAAACCAACCATTTATCATTATATACATCTATCTATCCATGTATCCGTCCATCAACTCATCTTTCTATCCATCCATCTAGTCATCTGTCTTTCCGTCCATCAACTCATCTATGCATCCGTCTATCCGTCAATATATATATATTTAGCAATCAATGTATCCATCCATCTATCTACCTATAAAAATTTTCCATTAATCTATCCATTTATCATAACCATCTATCAACACCCTCCCCACTCCCTCTCCTATTTTACTACTAAACTCCCTCCTCTCATTCTGGCACCTTCTCCTTCCCTTTTCCTCCCTCTCATAAACATGCTCATCCTCCATCCTTCTGCCCTTCCCACTCCCGCCCCTACCCCATCCCGCTCTTCCCATCGTCTTCCCTCTCGCCGCAGATCCATCCCTTCGTTCTCATTCCTTCCGCCGCTTCTCACTCTCGCCCTTCCCTCTGTTTTTTATCCCTCCCGTTGCTAGTCCTTCCCTTCCTTCACTCACCTTCCCTTCTTACCCATCATGTAGTCTTCCCCTCCCGCCACCAGCCCTTCGCATCGTCCTCCCTCCTACATCACACTCTCTGCTCCCACTTCCTGCACCTCCTTCACTCCCACTTCATCACTTTTTCACCTGTACCACTCCCCCCTGTTCCCCCCTCTTCATCCTTCTTTCACCTGCACCTCTCCCCCTGTTCCCCCTCTTCATCCCTGTTTCACCTGCACCTCTCCCCCTGTTCCCCCTCTTCATCCCTGTTTCACCTGCACCTCTCCCCCTGTTCCCCCTCTTCATCCCTGTTTCACCTGCACCTCTTCCCCTGTTCCCCCTCTTCATCCCTGTTTCACCTGCACCACTCCCCCTGTTCCCCGCTCTTCATCCCAGTTTCACTTGCACCTCTCCCCCTCTTCATCCTTATTTCACCTGCACCACTCCCCCTGCTCCCCCTCTTCATCAATGTTTCACCTGCACCACTCCCCCTGTTCCCCCTCCTCATGCCTGTTTCACCTGCACCACTCCCCCTTTTCCCCCTCTTCATCCCTGTTTCACCTGCACCACCCCCCCTGTTCCCCCTCCTCATGCCTGTTTCACCTGCACCACTCCCCCTGTTCCCCCCTTTTTGGGATGAAGAGCCCTCCTGGTTGTCTGGGTTCGAATCCTTCATAGGTGTGGAGTTTTCAATTGCATATTGGCTTGCTTGGGGACCATTCAATCTTTTTCCCAAGCCATATATTGTTATATATATATATATATATATATATATATATATATATATATATATGTATATATATATATATATATATATATATATATATATATATATATATATATATATATATATATATATATTTTTTTTTTTTTTTTTTTTTTTTTTTTTTTTTTTTTTTTTTTTTTACTTTTAAGTTTTTGAGGGTACCACCTCTGGTGCCAATGTAGGGACCCATAGCCTCGGAGAAGAAAATAAAAAGTATTCAGAGGAGACCTTGTGGTTTCTCACTGAGCACTAATATTATCTTCTACCACCCCCATTCTTGTGTATGTACACATATATATTTACTTTATTTGAACTTTGTTACAACAAAGGAGTTACATATGGGTTACAGAGATGGTTATCATAGGTTGTCGAGTTCCTCCAGCTCCTCAAATGGCGGGCTGGAACCCTGGATGCAGTGCGCATTTCCCCTCTGTATCGCCATACTGAGGCGCTGGAAAAGAAAGCTTGCAGCTCTTGGGTCCCTTGTTGTTTCAATGAGCCTAGAACCCAGTTCCTTCAAAAAACTGGTAGCACTTTTACCCCAGGCGCCGAGTGTCTCAGAAGCAATGGGGACAAAATTGTAGTGGTGATCCAGTTCTCTATACTTACGGGATTTGGCTGCTTCCCTGTGGGTGGCAGCGCCACCTGGTTGTGCAACACTGAGGTTAATGTAGGTGTTAGCCAGGGTTGATACGCACGTGTAGTGCGTACCACCCCCATTCTTTTGTATGTACACATATTTATATATATTAGAGAAGAGAAGAAAATATCAAGGTGGTCAGTGAGAATCCAAAGGTCTTCTCTGAGTACTGTTTATTTTCTTCTCCGAGGCTATGGGTCCCTACACTTGCACTAGAGGTGGTACCCCTTCTAGGTTTAAAAATATATATATATATATATATATATATATATATATATATATATATATATATATATATATATATATATATATATATATATATAAATATATATATGTCGTACCTAGTAGCCAGAACTCACTTCTCAGCCTACTATTCAAGGCCCGATTTGCCTAATAAGCCAAGTTTTCCTGAATTAATATATTTACTATAATTTTTTTCTTATGAAATGATAAAGCAACCCTTTTCTCTATGTATGAGGTCAATTTTTTTTATTGGAGTTAAATTTAACGTAGATATATGACCGAACCTAACCAACCCTACCTAACCTAACCTAACCTATATTTATAGGTAAGGTTAGGTTAGGTAGCCAAAAAAAGCTAGGTTAGGTTAGGTTAGGTAGGTTAGGTAGACGAAAAAACATTAATTCATGAAAACTTGGCTTATTAGGCAAATCGGGCCTTGAATAGTAGGCTGAGAAGTACGTTCTGGCTATTAGGTACGACATATATATATATATGTAAATATATATATATATATATATATATATATATATATATATATATATATGTAAATATATATATATATATATATATATATATATATATATATATATATATATATATATATATATATATATATGTATATGTATATATATATATGTCGTACCTAATAGCCAGAACGCACTTCTCAGCCTACTATTCAAGGCACGATTTGCCTAATAACCCAAGTTTTCATGAATTAATGTTTTTTCGTCTACCTAACCTACCTAACCTAACCTAACCTAGCTTTTTTTGGCTACCTAACCTAACCTTACCTATAAATATAGGTTAGGTTAGGTTAGGTAGGGTTGGTTAGGTTCGGTCATATATCTACGTTAATTTTAACTCCAATAAAAAAAATTGACATCATACATAGAGAAAAGGGTTGCTTTATCATTTCATAAGAAAAAAATTATAGTAAATATATTAATTCAGGAAAACTTGGCTTGTTAGGCAAATCGGGCCTTGAATAGTAGGCTGAGAAGTGAGTTCTGGCTACTAGGTACGACATATATAAATATATATATATATATATATATATATATATATATATATATATATATATATATATATATATATATATATATATATATATTTATATATATATATATATATATATATATATATATATATATATACATATATATATATATATATATATATATATATATATAGATATATATATATATAAAATATATATATATATATATATATATATATATATTTATATATATATATATATATATACATATATATATGTCGTACCTAGTAGCCAGAACGCACTTCTCAGCCTACTATGCAAGGTCCGATTTGCCTAATAAGCCAAGTTTTCATGAATTAATTGGTTTTCGACTACCTAACCTACCTAACCTAACCTAACCTAACTTTTTCGGCTACCTAACCAAACCTAACCTATAAAGATAGGTTAGGTTAGGTTAGGTAGGGTTGGTTAGGTTCGGTCATATATCTACGTTAATTTTAACTCCAATAAAAAAAATTGACCTCATACATAATGAAATGGGTAGCTTTATCATTTCATAAGAAAAAAATTGGAAAAAATATATTAATTCACGAAAACTTGGCTTATTAGGCAAATCGGGCCATGCATAGTAGGCCAAAAAGTGAGTTCTGGCTACTAGGTACGACATATATATAGATATATATATATATATATATAAATATATATATATATATATATATATATATATATATATATATATATATATATATATATATATATATATATATATATATATATGTGTGTGTGTGTGTGTGTGTGTGTCGTACGTAGTAGCCAGAATGCACTTCTCAGCCTACTATGCAAAGTCCGATTTGCCTAATAAGCCAAGTTTTCCTGAATTAAAATATTTTCTCTAATTTTTTTCTTATGAAATGATAAAGCTACCCATTTCAGTATGTATGAGGTCAATTTTTTTATTAGAGTTAAAATTAACGTAGATATATGACCGAACCTAACCAACCCTACCTAACCTAACCTAACCTATCTTTATAGGTTAGATTTGGTTAGGTAGCCGAAAAAGTTAGGTTAGGTTAGGTTAGGTAGGTTAGGTAGTCGAAAAATCATTAATTCATGAAAACTTGGCTTATTAGGCAAATCGGGCCTTGCATAGTAGGCTGAGAAGTGCGTTTTGGCTACTAGGTACGACATATATATATATATATATATATATATATATATATATATATATATATATATATATATATATATATATATATATATATTAGTATATTTTGGTAGCAGTCTTTCCTGTAGACATATTTTATTAAATATGACCGAAAAAGTAAGATTAATAATTCTAACACGAATTTTCTCAATCTTTCGTACATTATGCTTCACTGTTGGAGGTAAATCAAAAATCACTTCTCCAAAATTCATTTTTATTTCTAGTCTGACGCGACACGGGCGCGTTTCGTAAAACTTATTACATTTTCAAAGACTTCACAAATACACAACTGATTAGAACTTGCATTTCCCTGATTTTATATCTACTTTTGAGTGAGGTGGGAAGGGTGATGTGGCATTACATTTGAGTGAGGTGGGAAGGATGATGTGGCATTAGAGGATATTAATAGGGTATTAAAAGTATCAACACAAGACAGAACACGAAACAATGGATATTGAATAGAAGTGTTTGTAGAAAGCCTATTGGTCCATATTTCTTGATGCTTCTATATTGGAGCGGAGTCTTGAGGTGGGTAGAATATAGTTGTGCAATAATTGGCTGTTGATTGCTGGTGTTGACTTCTTGATGTGTAGTGCCTCGCAAACGTCAAGCCGCCTGCTATCGCTGTATCTATCGATGATTTCTGTGTTGTTTACTAGGATTTCTCTGGCGATGGTTTGGTTATGGGAAGAGATTATATGTTCCTTAATGGAGCCCTGTTGTTTATGCATCGTTAAACGCCTAGAAAGAGATGTTGTTGTCTTGCCTATATACTGGGTTTTTTGGAGCTTACAGTCCCCAAGTGGGCATTTGAAGGCATAGACGACGTTAGTCTCTTTTAAAGCGTTCTGTTTCGTGTCTGGAGAGTTTCTCATGAGTAGGCTGGCCGTTTTTCTGGTTTTATAGTAAATCGTCTATTAGACTATTTTACAGGAACTTCTTTTCCACAGCTCATAAAACAGAGGAAAGGGTCCTGAAAGATATTGTTAATAGAAACGTTATCCCTACAGACAAAAATCAGAGGATACAACTGACGATTTACTATAAAACCAGAAAAACGGCCAGCCTACTCATGAGAAACTCTCCAGACACGAAACAGAACGCTTTAAAAGAGACTAACGTCGTCTATGCCTTCAAATGCCCACTTGGGGACTGTAAGCTCCAAAAAACCCAGTATATAGGCAAGACAACAACATCTCTTTCTAGGCGTTTAACGATGCATAAACAACAGGGCTCCATTAAGGAACATATAATCTCTTCCCATAACCAAACCATCGCCAGAGAAATCCTAGTAAACAACACAGAAAATCATCGATAGATACAGCGATAGCAGGCGGCTTGACGTTTGCGAGGCACTACACATCAAGAAGTCAACACCAGCAATCAACAGCCAATTATTGCACAACTATATTCTACCCACCTCAAGACTCCGCTCCAATATAGAAGCATCAAGAAATATGGACCAATAGGCTTTCTACAAACACTTCTATTCAATATCCATTGTTTCGTGTTCTGTCTTGTGTTGATACTTTTAATACCCTATTAATATCCTCTAATGCCACATCATCCTTCCCACCTCACTCAAATGTAATGCCACATCACCCTTCCCACCTCACTCAAAAGTAGATATAAAATCAGGGAAATGCAAGTTCTAATCAGTTGTGTATTTGTGAAGTCTTTGAAAATGTAATAAGTTTTACGAAACGCGCCCGTGTCGCGTCAGACTAGAAATAAAAATGAATTTTGGAGAAGTGATTTTTTATTTACCTCCAACAGTGAAGCATAATGTACGAAAGATTGAGAAAATTCGTGTTAGAATTATTAATCTTACTTTTTCGGTCATATTTAATAAAATATATATATATATATATATATATATATATATATATATATATATATATATATATATATATATATATATATATATATATACATATATATATATATATATATGTATATATATATATATATATATATATATATATATATATATATATGTATATATGTATATATATATATATATATATATATATATATATATATATATATATATATATATATATATATATATATATATATATATATATATATATATATATATATATATATATATATATGTGTGTGTATACACACACACACACACACACATGTGTGTGTGTGTGTGTATTTTCTTTAAAAATTTTATATTTATAAATATATATGTATATAAAAATATTGATCTGAGCCTGTATGGATATGGACCCTGTGGGTCCAGGAGGCCATCTGTGTCCCCTCAGATGGTCTCCCTTATCACAGTTTGTGTCTATGGATGTGTGTGAATGTGTGAGTGTAAGTGTCACTGTGAGTGTCCGGGTGAGTGTGGGTGTCCCTGTGAGTGTCCGGATGATTATGTGTCCGGTTACATGTGTGGTTTCAGGAGGCCATCTGTGTCCCCTCAGATGGTCTCCCTTATCACAGTCTATGGATGTGTGTGTGTGAGTGTCCCTGTGAATGTTCGGATAAGGGTGTGTGTGTGTGTGTGTGTGTGTGTGAGTGTCCGGATTTATGTGAGGTTTGGTTCCACGAACCATTTGTGTCCCTCCTCCCCCAAATCTCCTCCCTGATTCCCACCGTGGGTTCGAATCCCAGGTGATTAGACCTACCCTAGGTCTATGGATCCAAGGTATCCATCCGTGGGCCCAACGGATTTCACCCCTTCCCCACTTTCCTAGGGCCAGGCCAATTCCAGCTATCCGGGAAACCTGTCGAAACAGAGGCAGCTACAGGAGGGGACACACAAATATTTGTGCCCTGCAGTTACACAACCGTTCCGACAGGCTCAATCGTAATCTATCCAGATGAGAACACGTTCTCCTCCGACTAGACCACGCTGGAGTCGCTGTATGTTTAAAATTTGGTTCCATTATTTATAGTTAGTATTTTTGGTGTATTAATTGATTTGTTTTATATTTTTAATGACTTAGGTAGAGTGATTTAAGGAGTCGGGGGAGGTGGGGGGTGGGGGTGGTAGCGTGTGTAGTAGATTATACGAGATCGTGGTTAGTTAGTATTTATCTAGATATGTTCACCTAGCTGTTCTTGCGAGGGTTGAGCTCTGCTCTTTCGGCCCGCCTCTCAACTGTCAGTCAATCAATTTTTACTAGCTAATAAAAAAAAATTCCACATACACACACCCAAGAAGCAGCCCGTAACAGATGTCTAATGCCCAAGTACCTATGTACTGCTAGGTAAGAGGAGCATCAGAATGAATGAAACTCTGTTGATTTTCGTTTGCGCCATCACCGGGGGATCGAACTTTGACCCTAGGATTACGAGTCGAGAGCGCTGTCCACTCAGCTATAAAGCCCCCTAGTGTGTGTATTGGTGCAAAAGATAATTTGGGAGAGGTTAATGGAAAGGAATGATGTTTGGTGGCCTTGAAGGCACTGGCTGGAAGAGGGTTGCCAGTTATGAATTTAAATTATAAATTTATTAAGATAGGATATATATGCAAAAGACGTTGTGAGAGATAGTAAGAAAAGTGTTTCTGACTGAGGTTAGGTACTGTGTGATTGACTTGTATGTTAGGAAAAAGAATATTTATCAAAAACATAGATGATCTTTAGAAATGTTTGTTTGCAAGTAGTTGCAAATTATTGGGTAAAAAGCCAATGGTTACCGTACCTTTAACAAACAAACGTGAGCACTATTTGTCGACGGGGGTCAGAGAGTGAGAGTGAACAGCGAAACAGTAACAAAAAATGTGACAATAATGGGAAACTATGTCATTCAAACGTATACATGTTAACCATATAAATTACAGTAACACTAAACGCGCGCATACGTACATATGTCAATCAATTTACATAAATAAACATTCACTAATATGTACCTTTAAAATGGACACATACAGATAATTACCGTACACATGTCAGTTTAATTACAGTTACACATAAACACATATAGCTTCACGTGTCTGTCGGTCATGACAATAGTACACATGGATACGAACACAAAACAGTCCATTATCAACTAGTGTGTGTGTGTGTGTGTGTGTGTGTGTGTGTGTGTGTGTGTGTGTGTGTGTGTGTGTGTGTGTGTGTGTGTGTGTGTGTTTTATCCTTATATTTACTATATGTATCTGCAGAATCGAGTTATTAGCTCTTGGACCCCGCCTATCAAATAAATGTATTAATCCTCTTTTATATCTACTACATCTATTTCTCTCTAACTAACACACACACACAAACACACACACACACACACACACATACACACACACATACAAACTGGAGGCCTAGTGTCTAAATGGAGAGAGTTCGATGGTTATAATCCTAATGGTCCCCGATCGAATCCCGGTTGATGCAATAGCAAATCGAAAGATATTCTTTAACCTGATTCGACTGTTCACCTAGCATAAATGTATCCATCAATGTATCCATCTATCTATCTACTTATATCTGTCAATCCATCAATCTATCTTGCCATTAAACCAACCATTTATCATTATATACATCTATCTATCCATGTATCCGTCCATCAACTCATCTTTCTATCCATCCATCTAGTCATCTGTCTTTCCGTCCATCAACTCATCTATGCATCCGTCTATCCGTCAATATATATATATTTAGCAATCAATGTATCCATCCATCTATCTACCTATAAAAATTTTCCATTAATCTATCCATTTATCATAACCATCTATCAACACCCTCCCCACTCCCTCTCCTATTTTACTACTAAACTCCCTCCTCTCATTCTGGCACCTTCTCCTTCCCTTTTCCTCCCTCTCATAAACATGCTCATCCTCCATCCTTCTGCCCTTCCCACTCCCGCTCCTACCCCATCCCGCTCTTCCCATCGTCTTCCCTCTCGCCGCAGATCCATCCCTTCGTTCTCATTCCTTCCGCCACTTCTCACTCTCGCCCTTCCCTCTGTTTTTTATCCCTCCCGTTGCTAGTCCTTCCCTTCCTTCGCTCACCTTCCCTTCTTACCCATCATGTAGTCTTCCCCTCCCGCCACCAGCCCTTCGCATCGTCCTCCCTCCTACATCACACTCTCTGCTCCCCCTTCCTGCACCTCCTTCACTCCCACTTCATCACTTTTTCACCTGTACCACTCCCCCCTGTTCCCCCCTCTTCATCCTTCTTTCACCTGCACCTCTCCCCCTGTTCCCCCTCTTCATCCCTGTTTCACCTGCACCTCTCCCCCTGTTCCCCCTCTTCATCCCTGTTTCACCTGCACCTCTCCCCCTGTTCCCCCTCTTCATCCCTGTTTCACCTGCACCTCTTCCCCTGTTCCCCCTCTTCATCCCTGTTTCACCTGCACCACTCCCCCTGTTCCCCGCTCTTCATCCCAGTTTCACTTGCACCTCTCCCCCTCTTCATCCTTATTTCACCTGCACCACTCCCCCTGCTCCCCCTCTTCATCAATGTTTCACCTGCACCACTCCCCCTGTTCCCCCTCCTCATGCCTGTTTCACCTGCACCACTCCCCCTTTTCCCCCTCTTCATCCCTGTTTCACCTGCACCACCCCCCCTGTTCCCCCTCCTCATGCCTGTTTCACCTGCACCACTCCCCCTGTTCCCCCCTTTTTGGGATGAAGAGCCCTCCTGGTTGTCTGGGTTCGAATCCTTCATAGGTGTGGAGTTTTCAATTGCATATTGGCTTGCTTGGGGACCATTCAATCTTTTTCCCAAGCCATATATTGTTATATATATATATATATATATATATATATATATATATATATATATATATATATATATATATGTATATATATATATATATATATATATATATATATATATATATATATATATATATATATATATATATTTTTTTTTTTTTTTTTTTTTTTTTTTTTTTTTTTTTTTTACTTTTAAGTTTTTGAGGGTACCACCTCTGGTGCCAATGTAGGGACCCATAGCCTCGGAGAAGAAAATAAAAAGTATTCAGAGGAGACCTTGTGGTTTCTCACTGAGCACTAATATTATCTTCTACCACCCCCATTCTTGTGTATGTACACATATATATTTACTTTATTTGAACTTTGTTACAACAAAGGAGTTACATATGGGTTACAGAGATGGTTATCATAGGTTGTCGAGTTCCTCCAGCTCCTCAAATGGCGGGCTGGAACCCTGGATGCAGTGCGCATTTCCCCTCTGTATCGCCATACTGAGGCGCTGGAAAAGAAAGCTTGCAGCTCTTGGGTCCCTTGTTGTTTCAATGAGCCTAGAACCCAGTTCCTTCAAAAAACTGGTAGCACTTTTACCCCAGGCGCCGAGTGTCTCAGAAGCAATGGGGACAAAATTGTAGTGGTGATCCAGTTCTCTATACTTACGGGATTTGGCTGCTTCCCTGTGGGTGGCAGCGCCACCTGGTTGTGCAACACTGAGGTTAATGTAGGTGTTAGCCTGGGTTGATACGCACGTGTAGTGCGTACCACCCCCATTCTTTTGTATGTACACATATTTATATATATTAGAGAAGAGAAGAAAATATCAAGGTGGTCAGTGAGTATCCAAAGGTCTTCTCTGAGTACTGTTTATTTTCTTCTCCGAGGCTATGGGTCCCTACACTTGCACTAGAGGTGGTACCCTTTCTAGGTTTAAAAAATATATATATATATATATATATATATATATATATATATATATATATATATATATATATATATATATATATATATATTGTGACGGTAACGCGTTGGTGTTCGGCTGTTTAAGGCTAGGGGTATGGCCTCGTCACATAGTTATAAAAAAAAATAGAAAAGACTGGAACTTCGTCTGTGGTAAGGTAAGGAGAAGACACACAAAACACAAGTAAACTTTAACAATGAAATTTTAATTACGTTAATTAAATCAAAACATGAATAAAATGCACAAACAAATTCTTATAATAAAATCAATCAAAATAATAAGAATAATTAGATGACACAATGAAAAATTACGTTAAGACAAAATAACAAGAAGTGCAATATACAAGTAAATGGGAGGTGCTGGAATATTGGCTTAAGCTACCACTTCCCTCAGTACACGCTAGCGTCTAGCCGGGAGGAGTGGTAACAACGAGAGCACTGAACATTCTGAGGTAGGAGGTTGGGGCGACCCCAGACATCAAGTAGTATGGGGGGGCGAGTGCAGGTGCAGCCAGACCGGCGACCAATCAGCGGAGCCGGTAGCGATCAACATGTAGTTTGGTGGTTTGAGTCCGAACAGGTGGCTGGCTGCATATGTTTTGCTCACCCTGGCAAGCCTTGCTGGTGTTGTTGTTGTTGTTGGACATGTCTTCCATAGTCGTTTTATATAATTTCAACGACGTGTTTGTGGAGGGAAGAGCAGGCTCAATCTCTTGAAGGAGATTATTGTCACAACTCTCCCCCGAAGCCTGCGGTTCTGGAAGAAGTACGTCGTTATGTGGTGGAGTAATGGATGGAGTCGCTTCTACTTTATAAACTCTGGAGAGATCATGGGCTAAGATGTTGTCAGACTCTTGGTATAGCGTGTCTCCAGGTTGAATTTCTGCAGGTAGCAAGCCCATAGTAGAAGACGTTGAGATGAGAAGTGGGCGTGCTGCAGGAGGTGTAGGGTGGTGTGGTCCGTATTGATGGTGGACCGAGCACTTTTCAGGTGTGAAGTGAAGTGCTGAAGCTTCAGGATGAGGAAGAGTAGTTCCTTGCCAATTGTTCCGTCGTTCCTTGTAGCAGTAGTCGCTGACAGGTGTATTCTTCTCGCCTAGTTGCTGCATCACGACACCACCATCGTCGGTACCATTGGCGTCGACATGGAGGATGAAGGGCTTATCTGACGAGGTGAGAGTGGAATTAGAAGAGGGCAAAGGAGCACGATTATTATCCTGAAAGCATTTGGGAAGATCATTAAGGATTTCGGAATTAGAAAGCGCTGACTCCTTGTCAGTGCTTTCGGGAGGAGAAGCTGGGAAGGTCTCACTGTGGATGTAGGGTTCTGTGAATGTGGAATAGTTAGTCAAGACAGTGGGAGGAGTACCATTATATTGCTTCAGGAGGTTGACGTGGCACAGCTGGGTCTTCCGCCGCCTATCTGGAGTCTCTATGACGTAAGTGTTGTTGCCTCTGCACTCTTTGACGCAGTAGGGTCCTGAAAATCTGTTTTGTAAAGGTGAACCTGGGATAGGGAAATAGGCAAGGACGAAGTCTCCCGGCTTGAATTTTCTTACTTTGCTGGTCTGGTCGTAATGAGTCTTCATTCTCACCTGGGCTTTCAATAGATTATCATGGGCAAAGCGGTGGACTCTCTCTAGAATGTGTTGAAGGTTTTGAAGAAACTGGGGCACATTCTGATGCTCACTGAAGGTGGCATCTCTGAGAGAGTCTTTGAAAGCCTTAAGGGGAGTACGGCACTTACGGCCGTAGAGCATCTCATAAGGAGATACTCCTAGGGACTCATTGGGGAGACTTCTGAAAATACACATTATTAGGTCAATCTGCTTATCCCAATCCTTTGAGGTTTCACTACAAAACTTTTTCAAGAGTGCTTTGATGGTCTGATGACTACGTTCAAGAGAACCCTGTGAAGCAGGATGATAGGGGCTGGACAATACCTGTTTGATGTTGAACTCCTCCAGTGTCCTTTTGAAGAGATCACTGGTGAAGTTGGTGCCACAGTCACTTTGAATCTCCCTGGGAAATCCGTATTGAGTGAAGATCTTCAGTAGATGTTTTATAACCGTAGCAGCCGTGATGTTCTTCACTGGAACTGCTATGGGAAATCTGGTGGTAGGACACAGGATGGTTAGGATGTAGGCGTTACCTGAACTGGTCCGAGGTAAAGGACCAACACAGTCTATTATGAGTCTGTGGAAAGGTTCCGCAGGCACCTGTATGGGAATCAGTGGTGCTCTGGGAATGGAGACGTTCGGTTTGCCTGCCATCTGACATGTGTGACACTGTTTTACGTACTGTTTGACGTTATTTACCATACCTGGCCAGTAGTAGTCTTGACGAATCCCATGGTAAGTCTTGTTGAAGCCGTAGTGGGAGAATGCTCCGTGGGCCAGGTGTAGAATAGTGGGCCGCAGGCTGGTGGGAATCACAAGTTGTTCGATGTTGGCCCAATCGTCCTCCTCCTTCAGTTTACTGGGTCTATATCTGCGGTAGAGCAAGTCGTTCTCTAGGAAGAACCCAGGAATACTGTCGGGTTGAGTCTCAGCCTGGAAAAACAATGGTGTTAAAGTAAGATCTTCCCTCTGCAACTTACGGAACTCCAACTTGGTCAGATGCGGGGGGAGTTTCTGAGGGTCTTGAGGGACAGCGGTAGCAGTAGAGTCAGCTGGCTGTGGACGTGCGGCTTGTGCACGGGTGGTCACGAGAACCGGAGGAGAAACTTCATCACTCTCTTGAACCTCTGCGGGAACATACTCAAGAATAGGGTTTATTGGCACAGAGTTACACACCTGGGGTTTGTCCATGACGATCAGGTTGGTCGGTTGCAGGTCTTCTGCCAAGTCGTTGCCTAGGAGAAGTTGCACTCCAGGCATGGGAAAAGGCTTTTCCCTGACGGCGACTTGGACTTCCCCGTTCACGTAGGGACAATCCAGGTGGACTCTGGCGAGAGGGTATGGTGTGGTAGCAGTGAGGTCAGTGATGAAGACTGTTTCCCCGGTGTAGACTATGTTGGGCACAGCCGACTTCAAGATGATCGATTGTAGAGCCGCTGTGTCCCTCAAGATCTTCAATTTGAAACGTCCCTCCGGATTTGAACCGTTGGCAGAGACAGTTCCAGTATACAGGTGGTTACTGAAAAGAGAAAGATCATTAACATCAACACCAACATTCATCACAGGCTTACCGGACTTAGGAGGAGTTGGTTTGGGTCGTTGTTGGTCAGTGGTTCCCTTGTATTGAGACTTACCACACTTGTCTATGGTATGTCCATAGAGTCTACAATACTTGCAGTACAGTTGTGAACCAGCTTGATCGGGGCTCACCTTCTCGTAACTGTACCACGACTTCTTACTGGAGGATGGTTCGGGTGTCAGCCGGTGGATGAGGCTGTAAGTGTCAGCCGACTTAGCACACTTCAGGTAGTCGGTTTCTTCTTTATCTGCTAAGTAGAGGCGGACAGGAGGTGGCACACGTCTCAAGAATTCTTCAACAAGCATCAGGTTGACGAGTTCTGTAAAAGTAGAGACATGTGCTGCTTCCAGCCATTTCATGAAATACCTCCGTTTCGTGTTAGCAAACTCAAGGAAGGTAGTGGTACTTGCCTTCAGGTGGTCACGGAATTTCCTTCTATAACTTTCTGTGGAAAGTAGGTAGGCGTCCAACACTGCTTGTTTCAGAGTGTAGTAGTCATTCTCAGACGCCAAAGTACTGAGTGTGACTGCAGCTCTACCTGTAAGATGGACTCTGAGAAGTGTGGCCCATTGGTCGACAGGCCAACGGAGTTGATTAGCAAGGGTTTCAAAGGTGGTGAAAAACACATCAACTTCTGCTTCTACAAAGGATGGCATTAACTTACTTGCATGTGATATATTAAAACTGACGGGAAGATTGGCAGTAGCTTGCTGGCGTTGAGTGAAGTGTGAAGTTTCCAAGGCGATTTCGCGTTGACGACACTCTAGAGCCAGAGTCGCTTGTTGCTTGTCATGTTCGCGTTGTATTTCCAACTCGCGTTGTTTGGTTTCAAGCTGTACTCGTTCACGTTCGCGGAGTAATGCGACCTCACGTTCGTGTTCTTCTCTCCTCAAAGCAGCTTCGCGTTCTTGTTCGTCTCTCCTCAAAGCAGCTTCGCGTTCTTGTTCGTCTCTCCTCAAAGCGGCTTCGCGTTCGTGTTCTTCCCTTCGTATGGCAGCTGCTTCTCTTTGCTGCTCACGTTCAATCTTGGCCAGCTCTAGTTTAAGTTTCATCGTTGCCAAGTCAGTTTTCTCTGCAATATAGTAAGTTTCATGAGTTTCAGAGTCTATCTTACCTTGTTCTAAATAGTAATCCAGCAACAGGTTGTGTAGGTCATTTTTGTTGGCTTGGTAGGGAACTTCTAGTTGATACTCATGTGCAAGAGTTTGTAATTCAGTCCTCTTGGCACGACTTAAAGTCCCTATTTCACCTGCTGGATTTGCACGGAAAGTTTGGAGACGAAACATGGTGAAATTAGCAAATAAAGGTACACGAATATTCAATAGTGAAATGTCAGAAACAGGACAACGTGGCAACTGGTACCTATCCTGTGTGATCTTTAACAATTAACGTTAAGTGAAAGATATTAAATGATTAAATTAAATCAAGGGCACAGGAAATCTTGTACCCGGTACTCATGTAAGAGAATAAGGGCAAGAAAATCCTACTAACAAATGAAACAAAGTTTCGAAAACAAATGAAACAGTTAAATGCTTCAGAAGTAAAATTGGTAGTCCAAGGATGTAGGCATACCTTGCCAAGTCTCTATAGGACATAAAGCAAGTTTTTCCCACTGAATTTAATATGATACTTACAGAATTAGCGAACTTTTGTGCTCTGAAAAAATAAGCTAATTCCCTACCGTTGTATGTATCATCATCTCTGACTGACGTGTAGGGGTGCGAGGTGTCAACTTGTGACGAGAACTGCTGCTGAGGTCCCAATTCAGCAACTAAAGTTCGAGCTAGAGGAACTATGGCCCTCTTTGTCCTCCTACAGTCAGATTGCAGAAGATTGGGTACTCTTGACCCGGGGCAGACCACAGTACCAGGGTACCAATATGATGATCTGTCAGAATGAGAAATATTCAAGGGACATAGATGGTAAATACGAGTAATAACACGGAGGGAGAGATGACCAATTAAGAGTATGACTGAGGCCTACAGTCACCACGTAATCCAAAGTTGTCCCACCTTCACTATATGTTACTCTCGTAATGCACAATACACCGCACCTTATAAAAAATGAAATTGAATGAAAAATAGTAAAGCTACGTTAACAAAGTTAAATACGCTTACCATAAATTACCACTTGGCACCAGTACCTGAGTGAAGCTCCCGGACAGGCCCCCATATAACTTGTGACGGTAACGCGTTGGTGTTCGGCTGTTTAAGGCTAGGGGTATGGCCTCGTCACATAGTTATAAAAAAAAATAGAAAAGACTGGAACTTCGTCTGTGGTAAGGTAAGGAGAAGACACACAAAACACAAGTAAACTTTAACAATGAAATTTTAATTACGTTAATTAAATCAAAACATGAATAAAATGCACAAACAAATTCTTATAATAAAATCAATCAAAATAATAAGAATAATTAGATGACACAATGAAAAATTACGTTAAGACAAAATAACAAGAAGTGCAATATACAAGTAAATGGGAGGTGCTGGAATATTGGCTTAAGCTACCACTTCCCTCAGTACACGCTAGCGTCTAGCCGGGAGGAGTGGTAACAACGAGAGCACTGAACATTCTGAGGTAGGAGGTTGGGGCGACCCCAGACATCAAGTAGTATGGGGGGGCGAGTGCAGGTGCAGCCAGACCGGCGACCAATCAGCGGAGCCGGTAGCGATCAACATGTAGTTTGGTGGTTTGAGTCCGAACAGGTGGCTGGCTGCATATGTTTTGCTCACCCTGGCAAGCCTTGCTGGTGTTGTTGTTGTTGTTGGACATGTCTTCCATAGTCGTTTTATATAATTTCAACGACGTGTTTGTGGAGGGAAGAGCAGGCTCAATCTCTTGAAGGAGATTATTGTCACAATATATATATATATATATATATATATATATATATATATATGTAAATATATATATATATATATATATATATATATATATATATATATGTATATGTATATATATATATATATATATATATATATATATATATATATATATGTATACATATATATATATGTAATATATATTTTTATATATATATATATATATATAGATATATATATATATATATATATAAATATATATATATATATATATATATATATATATATATATATATATATATATATATATATATATATATATATATATGTGTGTGTGTGTGTGTGTGTGTGTCGTACGTAGTAGCCAGAATGCACTTCTCAGCCTACTATGCAAAGTCCGATTTGCCTAATAAGCCAAGTTTTCCTGAATTAATATATTTTCTCTAATTTTTTTCTTATGAAATGATAAAGCTACCCATTTCAGTATGTATGAGGTCAATTTTTTAATTAGAGTTAAAATTAACGTAGATATATGACCGAACCTAACCAACCCTACCTAACCTAACCTAACCTATCTTTATAGGTTAGATTTGGTTAGGTAGCCGAAAAAGTTAGGTTAGGTTAGGTTAGGTAGGTTAGGTAGTCGAAAAATCATTAATTCATGAAAACTTGGCTTATTAGGCAAATCGGGCCTTGCATAGTAGGCTGAGAAGTGCGTTTTGGCTACTAGGTACGACATATATATATATATATATATATATATATATATATATATATATATATATATATATATATATATATATATATATATATATATATATATGTATATATATATATATATATATATATATATATATATATATATGTATATATGTATATATATATATATATATATATATATATATATATATATATATATATATATATATATATATATATATGTGTATACACACACACACACACACATGTGTGTGTGTGTGTGTATTTTCTTTAAAAATTTTATATTTATAAATATATATGTATATAAAAATATTGATCTGAGCCTGTATGGATATGGACCCTGTGGGTCCAGGAGGCCATCTGTGTCCCCTCAGATGGTCTCCCTTATCACAGTTTGTGTCTATGGATGTGTGTGAATGTGTGAGTGTGAGTGTCACTGTGAGTGTCCGGGTGAGTGTGGGTGTCCCTGTGAGTGTCCGGATGATTATGTGTCCGGTTACATGTGTGGTTTCAGGAGGCCATCTGTGTCCCCTCAGATGGTCTCCCTTATCACAGTCTATGGATGTGTGTGTGTGAGTGTCCCTGTGAATGTTCGGATAAGGGTGTGTGTGTGTGTGTGTGTGTGTGAGTGTCCGGATTTATGTGAGGTTTGGTTCCACGAACCATTTGTGTCCCTCCTCCCCCAAATCTCCTCCCTGATTCCCACCGTGGGTTCGAATCCCAGGTGATTAGACCTACCCTAGGTCTATGGATCCAAGGTATCCATCCGTGGGCCCAACGGATTTCACCCCTTCCCCACTTTCCTAGGGCCAGGCCAATTCCAGCTATCCGGGAAACCTGTCGAAACAGAGGCAGCTACAGGAGGGGACACACAAATATTTGTGCCCTGCAGTTACACAACCGTTCCGACAGGCTCAATCGTAATCTATCCAGATGAGAACACGTTCTCCTCCGACTAGACCACGCTGGAGTCGCTGTATGTTTAAAATTTGGTTCCATTATTTATAGTTAGTATTTTTGGTGTATTAATTGATTTGTTTTATATTTTTAATGACTTAGGTAGAGTGATTTAAGGAGTCGGGGGAGGTGGGGGGTGGGGGTGGTAGCGTGTGTAGTAGATTATACGAGATCGTGGTTAGTTAGTATTTATCTAGATGTGTTCACCTAGCTGTTCTTGCGAGGGTTGAGCTCTGCTCTTTCGGCCCGCCTCTCAACTGTCAGTCAATCAATTTTTACTAGCTAATAAAAAAAAATTCCACATACACACACCCAAGAAGCAGCCCGTAACAGATGTCTAATGCCCAAGTACCTATGTACTGCTAGGTAAGAGGAGCATCAGAATGAATGAAACTCTGTTGATTTTCGTTTGCGCCATCACCGGGGGATCGAACTTTGACCCTAGGATTACGAGTCGAGAGCGCTGTCCACTCAGCTATAAAGCCCCCTAGTGTGTGTATTGGTGCAAAAGATAATTTGGGAGAGGTTAATGGAAAGGAATGATGTTTGGTGGCCTTGAAGGCACTGGCTGGAAGAGGGTTGCCAGTTATGAATTTTAATTATAAATTTATTAAGATAGGATATATATGCAAAAGACGTTGTGAGAGATAGTAAGAAAAGTGTTTCTGACTGAGGTTAGGTACTGTGTGATTGACTTGTATGTTAGGAAAAAGAATATTTATCAAAAACATAGATGATCTTTAGAAATGTTTGTTTGCAAGTAGTTGCAAATTATTGGGTAAAAAGCCAATGGTTACCGTACCTTTAACAAACAAACGTGAGCACTATTTGTCGACGGGGGTCAGAGAGTGAGAGTGAACAGCGAAACAGTAACAAAAAATGTGACAATAATGGGAAACTATGTCATTCAAACGTATACATGTTAACCATATAAATTACAGTAACACTAAACGCGCGCATACGTACATATGTCAATCAATTTACATAAATAAACATTCACTAATATGTACCTTTAAAATGGACACATACAGATAATTACCGTACACATGTCAGTTTAATTACAGGTACACATAAACACATATAGCTTCACGTGTCTGTCGGTCATGACAATAGTACACATGGATACGAACACAAAACAGTCCATTATCAACTAGTGTGTGTGTGTGTGTGTGTGTGTGTGTGTGTGTGTGTGTGTGTGTGTGTGTGTGTGTGTGTGTGTGTTTTATCCTTATATTTACTATATGTATCTGCAGAATCGAGTTATTAGCTCTTGGACCCCGCCTATCAAATAAATGTATTAATCCTCTTTTATATCTACTACATCTATTTCTCTCTAACTAACACACACACACAAACACACACACACACACACACACATACACACACACATACAAACTGGAGGCCTAGTGTCTAAATGGAGAGAGTTCGATGGTTATAATCCTAATGGTCCCCGATCGAATCCCGGTTGATGCAATAGCAAATCGAAAGATATTCTTTAACCTGATTCGACTGTTCACCTAGCATAAATGTATCCATCAATGTATCCATCTATCTATCTACTTATATCTGTCAATCCATCAATCTATCTTGCCATTAAACCAACCATTTATCATTATATACATCTATCTATCCATGTATCCGTCCATCAACTCATCTTTCTATCCATCCATCTAGTCATCTGTCTTTCCGTCCATCAACTCATCTATGCATCCGTCTATCCGTCAATATATATATATTTAGCAATCAATGTATCCATCCATCTATCTACCTATAAAAATTTTCCATTAATCTATCCATTTATCATAACCATCTATCAACACCCTCCCCACTCCCTCTCCTATTTTACTACTAAACTCCCTCCTCTCATTCTGGCACCTTCTCCTTCCCTTTTCCTCCCTCTCATAAACATGCTCATCCTCCATCCTTCTGCCCTTCCCACTCCCGCCCCTACCCCATCCCGCTCTTCCCATCGTCTTCCCTCTCGCCGCAGATCCATCCCTTCGTTCTCATTCCTTCCGCCGCTTCTCACTCTCGCCCTTCCCTCTGTTTTTTATCCCTCCCGTTGCTAGTCCTTCCCTTCCTTCACTCACCTTCCCTTCTTACCCATCATGTAGTCTTCCCCTCCCGCCACCAGCCCTTCGCATCGTCCTCCCTCCAACATCACACTCTCTGCTCCCCCTTCCTGCACCTCCTTCACTCCCACTTCATCACTTTTTCACCTGTACCACTCCCCCCTGTTCCCCCCTCTTCATCCTTCTTTCACCTGCACCTCTCCCCCTGTTCCCCCTCTTCATCCCTGTTTCACCTGCACCTCTCCCCCTGTTCCCCCTCTTCATCCCTGTTTCACCTGCACCTCTCCCCCTGTTCCCCCTCTTCATCCCTGTTTCACCTGCACCTCTTCCCCTGTTCCCCCTCTTCATCCCTGTTTCACCTGCACCACTCCCCCTGTTCCCCGCTCTTCATCCCAGTTTCACTTGCACCTCTCCCCCTCTTCATCCTTATTTCACCTGCACCACTCCCCCTGCTCCCCCTCTTCATCAATGTTTCACCTGCACCACTCCCCCTGTTCCCCCTCCTCATGCCTGTTTCACCTGCACCACTCCCCCTTTTCCCCCTCTTCATCCCTGTTTCACCTGCACCACCCCCCCTGTTCCCCCTCCTCATGCCTGTTTCACCTGCACCACTCCCCCTGTTCCCCCCTTTTTGGGATGAAGAGCCCTCCTGGTTGTCTGGGTTCGAATCCTTCATAGGTGTGGAGTTTTCAATTGCATATTGGCTTGCTTGGGGACCATTCAATCTTTTTCCCAAGCCATATATTGTTATATATATATATATATATATATATATATATATATATATATATATATATATATATATATATATATGTATATATATATATATATATATATATATATATATATATATATATATATATATATATATATATATATATATATATATTTTTTTTTTTTTTTTTTTTTTTTTTTTTTTTTTTTTTTACTTTTAAGTTTTTGAGGGTACCACCTCTGGTGCCAATGTAGGGACCCATAGCCTCGGAGAAGAAAATAAAAAGTATTCAGAGGAGACCTTGTGGTTTCTCACTGAGCACTAATATTATCTTCTACCACCCCCATTCTTGTGTATGTACACATATATATTTACTTTATTTGAACTTTGTTACAACAAAGGAGTTACATATGGGTTACAGAGATGGTTATCATAGGTTGTCGAGTTCCTCCAGCTCCTCAAATGGCGGGCTGGAACCCTGGATGCAGTGCGCATTTCCCCTCTGTATCGCCATACTGAGGCGCTGGAAAAGAAAGCTTGCAGCTCTTGGGTCCCTTGTTGTTTCAATGAGCCTAGAACCCAGTTCCTTCAAAAAACTGGTAGCACTTTTACCCCAGGCGCCGAGTGTCTCAGAAGCAATGGGGACAAAATTGTAGTGGTGATCCAGTTCTCTATACTTACGGGATTTGGCTGCTTCCCTGTGGGTGGCAGCGCCACCTGGTTGTGCAACACTGAGGTTAATGTAGGTGTTAGCCAGGGTTGATACGCACGTGTAGTGCGTACCACCCCCATTCTTTTGTATGTACACATATTTATATATATTAGAGAAGAGAAGAAAATATCAAGGTGGTCAGTGAGTATCCAAAGGTCTTCTCTGAGTACTGTTTATTTTCTTCTCCGAGGCTATGGGTCCCTACACTTGCACTAGAGGTGGTACCCTTTCTAGGTTTAAAAAAAAAATATATATATATATATATATATATATATATATATATATATATATATATATATATAAATATATATATATATATATATATATATGTAAATATATATATATATATATATATATATATATATATATATATATATATGTAAATATATATATATATATATATATATATATATATATATATATATATATGTATATGTATATATATATATAAATATATATATATATATATATATATATATATATATATATATATATATATATATATATATTTTTATATATATATATATATATATATATATATATAGATATATATATATATATATATATATATATATATATATATATATATATATATAAATATATATATATATATATATATATATATATATATATATATATATATATATATATATATATATAAATATATATATATATATATATATATATATATATATATATATATATATATATATATGTGTGTGTGTGTGTGTGTGTGTGTGTGTCGTACGTAGTAGCCAGAATGCACTTCTCAGCCTACTATGCAAAGTCCGATTTGCCTAATAAGCCAAGTTTTCCTGAATTAATATATTTTCTCTAATTTTTTTCTTATGAAATGATAAAGCTACCCATTTCAGTATGTATGAGGTCAATTTTTTATTAGAGTTAAAATTAACGTAGATATATGACCGAACCTAACCAACCCTACCTAACCTAACCTAACCTATCTTTATAGGTTAGATTTGGTTAGGTAGCCGAAAAAGTTAGGTTAGGTTAGGTTAGGTAGGTTAGGTAGTCGAAAAATCATTAATTCATGAAAACTTGGCTTATTAGGCAAATCGGGCCTTGCATAGTAGGCTGAGAAGTGCGTTTTGGCTACTAGGTACGACATATATATATATATATATATATATATATGTCGTACCTAGTAGCCAGAACTCACTTCTCAGCCTACTATTCAAGGCCCGATTTGCCTAATAAGCCAAGTTTTCCTGAATTAATATATTTACTATAATTTTTTTCTTATGAAATGATAAAGCAACCCTTTTCTCTATGCATGAGGTCAATTTTTTTTTATTGGAGTTAAAATTAACGTAGATATATGACCGAACCTAACCAACCCTACCTAACCTAATCTAACTTATCTTTATAGGTTAGGTTCGTTTAGGTAGCCGAAAAAGGTAGGTTAGGTTAGGTTAGGTAGGTTAGGTAGTTGAAAAAACATTAATTCATGAAAACTTGGCTCATTAAGCAAATCGGGCCTTGCATAGTAGGCTGAGAAGTGCGTTCTGGCTACTAGGTACGACATATATATATATATATATATATATATATATATATATATATATATATATATATATATATATATATATATATATATGTATATATATATATATATATATATATATGTATATATGTATATATATATATATATATATATATATATATATATATATATATATATATATATATATATATATATATATATATATATATATATATATATATATATATATATATATATATATGTATACACACACACACACACATGTGTGTGTGTGTGTGTATTTTCTTTAAAAATTTTATATTTTTAAATATATATGTATATAAAAATAATGATCTGAGCCTGTATGGATATGGACCCTGTGGGTCCAGGAGGCCATCTGTGTCCCCTCAGATGGTCTCCCTTATCACAGTTTGTGTCTATGGATGTGTGTGAATGTGTGAGTGTGAGTGTCACTGTGAGTGTCCGGGTGAGTGTGGGTGTCCCTGTGAGTGTCCGGATGATTATGTGTCCGGTTACATGTGTGGTTTCAGGAGGCCATCTGTGTCCCCTCAGATGGTCTCCCTTATCACAGTCTATGGATGTGTGTGTGTGAGTGTCCCTGTGAATGTTCGGATAAGGGTGTGTGTGTGTGTGTGTGTGTGTGAGTGTCCGGATTTATGTGAGGTTTGGTTCCACGAACCATTTGTGTCCCTCCTCCCCCAAATCTCCTCCCTGATTCCCACCGTGGGTTCGAATCCCAGGTGATTAGACCTACCCTAGGTCTATGGATCCAAGGTATCCATCCGTGGGCCCAACGGATTTCACCCCTTCCCCACTTTCCTAGGGCCAGGCCAATTCCAGCTATCCGGGAAACCTGTCGAAACAGAGGCAGCTACAGGAGGGGACACACAAATATTTGTGCCCTGCAGTTACACAACCGTTCCGACAGGCTCAATCGTAATCTATCCAGATGAGAACACGTTCTCCTCCGACTAGACCACGCTGGAGTCGCTGTATGTTTAAAATTTGGTTCCATTATTTATAGTTAGTATTTTTGGTGTATTAATTGATTTGTTTTATATTTTTAATGACTTAGGTAGAGTGATTTAAGGAGTCGGGGGAGGTGGGGGGTGGGGGTGGTAGCGTGTGTAGTAGATTATACGAGATCGTGGTTAGTTAGTATTTATCTAGATGTGTTCACCTAGCTGTTCTTGCGAGGGTTGAGCTCTGCTCTTTCGGCCCGCCTCTCAACTGTCAGTCAATCAATTTTTAC
Organism: Procambarus clarkii; assembly: GCF_040958095.1. NCBI lineage: Eukaryota > Metazoa > Arthropoda > Malacostraca > Decapoda > Cambaridae > Procambarus > Procambarus clarkii. The sequence continues at coordinate 34,573,139 of NC_091201.1, forward strand.
TAGCTAATAAAAAAAAATTCCACATACACACACCCAAGAAGCAGCCCGTAACAGATGTCTAATGCCCAAGTACCTATGTACTGCTAGGTAAGAGGAGCATCAGAATGAATGAAACTCTGTTGATTTTCGTTTGCGCCATCACCGGGGGATCGAACTTTGACCCTAGGATTACGAGTCGAGAGCGCTGTCCACTCAGCTATAAAGCCCCCTAGTGTGTGTATTGGTGCAAAAGATAATTTGGGAGAGGTTAATGGAAAGGAATGATGTTTGGTGGCCTTGAAGGCACTGGCTGGAAGAGGGTTGCCAGTTATGAATTTTAATTATAAATTTATTAAGATAGGATATATATGCAAAAGACGTTGTGAGAGATAGTAAGAAAAGTGTTTCTGACTGAGGTTAGGTACTGTGTGATTGACTTGTATGTTAGGAAAAAGAATATTTATCAAAAACATAGATGATCTTTAGAAATGTTTGTTTGCAAGTAGTTGCAAATTATTGGGTAAAAAGCCAATGGTTACCGTACCTTTAACAAACAAACGTGAGCACTATTTGTCGACGGGGGTCAGAGAGTGAGAGTGAACAGCGAAACAGTAACAAAAAATGTGACAATAATGGGAAACTATGTCATTCAAACGTATACATGTTAACCATATAAATTACAGTAACACTAAACGCGCGCATACGTACATATGTCAATCAATTTACATAAATAAACATTCACTAATATGTACCTTTAAAATGGACACATACAGATAATTACCGTACACATGTCAGTTTAATTACAGGTACACATAAACACATATAGCTTCACGTGTCTGTCGGTCATGACAATAGTACAAATGGATACGAACACAAAACAGTCCATTATCAACTAGTGTGTGTGTGTGTGTGTGTGTGTGTGTGTGTGTGTGTGTGTGTGTGTGTGTGTGTGTGTATTCTCACCTGGTTCTGTTTGCAGGGGTTGAGCTCTGTCTCTTTGATCCCGTCTGTGTGTGTGTGTGTGTGTGTGTGTGTGTGTGTGTGTGTGTGTGTGTGTGTGTGTGTGTGTGTGTGTGTGTGTTTTATCCTTATATTTACTATATGTATCTGCAGAATCGAGTTATTAGCTCTTGGACCCCGCCTATCAAATAAATGTATTAATCCTCTTTTATATCTACTACATCTATTTCTCTCTAACTAACACACACACAAACACACACACACACACACACACATACACACACACATACAAACTGGAGGCCTAGTGTCTAAATGGAGAGAGTTCGATGGTTATAATCCTAATGGTCCCCGATCGAATCCCGGTTGATGCAATAGCAAATCGAAAGATATTCTTTAACCTGATTCGACTGTTCACCTAGCATAAATGTATCCATCAATGTATCCATCTATCTATCTACTTATATCTGTCAATCCATCAATCTATCTTCCCATTAAACCAACCATTTATCATTATATACATCTATCTATCCATGTATCCGTCCATCAACTCATCTTTCTATCCATCCATCTAGTCATCTGTCTTTCCGTCCATCAACTCATCTATGCATCCGTCTATCCGTCAATATATATATATTTAGCAATCAATGTATCCATCCATCTATCTACCTATAAAAATTTTCCATTAATCTATCCATTTATCATAACCATCTATCAACACCCTCCCCACTCCCTCTCCTATTTTACTACTAAACTCCCTCCTCTCATTCTGGCACCTTCTCCTCCCTCTCATAAACCTGCTCATCCTCCATCCTTCTGCCCTTCCCACTTCCGCCCCTACCCCATCCCGCTCTTCCCATCGTCTTCCCTCTCGCCGCAGATCCATCCCTTCGTTCTCATTCCTTCCGCCGCTTCTCACTCTCGCCCTTCCCTCTGTTTTTTATCCCTCCCGTTCCTGGTCCTTCCCTTCCTTCACTCACCTTCCCTTCTTACCCATCATGTAGACTTCCCCTCCCGCCACCAGCCCTTCGCATCGTCCTCCCTCCTACATCACACTCTCTGCTCCCCCTTCCTGCACCTCCTTCACTCCCACTTCATCCCTTTTTCACCTGTACCACTCCCCCCTGTTCCCCCCTCTTCATCCTTCTTTCACCTGCACCTCTCCCCCTGTTGCCCCTCTTCATCCCTGTTTCACCTGCACCTCTCCCCCTGTTCCCCCTCTTCATCCCTGTTTCACCTGCACCTCTTCCCCTGTTCCCCCTTTTCATCCCTGTTTCACCTGCACCACTCCCAATGTTCCCGCTCTTCATCCCAGTTTCACCTGCACCTCTCCCCCTCTTCATCCTTATTTCACCTGCACCACTCCCACTGCTCCCCCTCTTCAATGTTTCACCTGCACCACTCCCCCTGTTCCCCCTCCTCATGCCTGTTTCACCTGCACCACTCCCCCTTTTCCCCCTCTTCATCCCTGTTTCACCTGCACCACCCCCCCTGTTCCCCCTCCTCATGTCTGTTTCACCTGCACCACTCCCCCTGTTCCCCCCTTTTTGGGATGAAGAGTCTGGTTGTCTGGGTTCGAATCCTTCATAGGTGTGGAGTTTTCAATTGCATATTGGCTTGCTTGGGGACCATTCAATCTTTTTCCCAAGCCATATATTGTTATATATATATATATATATATATATATATATATATATATATATATATATATATATATATATATATATATATATATTTTTACTTTTAAGTTTTTGAGGGTGCCAATGTAGGGACCCATAGCCTCGGAGAAGAAAATAAAAAGTATTCAGAGGAGACCTTGTGGTTTCTCACTAAGCACTAATATTATATTCTACCACCCCCATTCTTGTGTATGTACACATATATATTTACTTTATTTGAACTTTGTTACAAAAAAGGAGTTACATATGGGTTACAGAGATGGTTATCATAGGTTGTCGAGTTCCTCCAGCTCCTCAAATGGCGGGCTGGAACCCTGGATGCAGTGCGCATTTCCCCTCTGTATCGCCACACTGAGGCGCTGGAAAAGAAAGCTTGCAGCTCTTGGGTCCCTTGTTGTTTCAATGAGCCTAGAACCCAGTTCCTTCAAAAAACTGGTAGCACTTTTACCCCAGGCGCCGAGTGTCTCAGAAGCAATGGGGACAAAATTGTAGTGGTGATCCAGTTCTCTATACTTACGGGATTTGGCTGCTTCCCTGTGGGTGGCAGCGCCACCTGGTTGTGCAACACTGAGGTTAATGTAGGTGTTAGCCAGGGTTGATACGCACATGTAGTGCGTACCACCCCCATTCTTTTGTATGTACACATATTTATATATATTAGAGAAGAGAAGAAAATATCAAGGTGGTCAGTGAGTATCCAAAGGTCTTCTCTGAGTACTCTTTATTTTCTTCTCCGAGGCTATGGGTCCCTAAAATATATATATATATATATATATATATATATATATATATATATATATATATATATATATATATATATATATATATATATATATATATATATATATATACATGTAAATATATATATATATATATATATATATATATATATATATATATATATATATATATATATATATATATATATGTATATGTATATATATATATATATATATATATATATATATATATATATATATATAAATATATATATATATATATATATATATATATATATATATGTCGTACCTAATAGCCAGAACGCACTTCTCAGCCTACTATTCAAGGCCCGATTTGCCTAATAAGCCAAGTTTTCATGAATTAATGTTTTTTCGTCTACCTAACCTACCTAACCTAACCTAACCTAGCTTTTTTTGGCTACCTAACCTAACCTTACCTATAAATATAGGTTAGGTTAGGTTAGGTAGGGTTCGTTAGGTTCGGTCATATATCTACGTTAATTTTAACTCCAATAAAAAAATATTGACCTCATACATAGAGAAAAGGGTTGCTTTATCATTTCATAAGAAAAAAATTATAGTAAATATATTAATTCAGGAAAACTTGGCTTATTAGGCAAATCGGGCCTTGAATAGTAGGCTGAGAAGTGAGTTCTGGCTACTAGGTACGACATATATATATATATATATATATATATATATATATATATATATATATATATATATATATATATATGTGTGTGTGTGTGTGTCGTACCTAGTAGCCAGAATGCACTTCTCAGCCTACTATGCAAAGTCCGATTTGCCTAATAAGCCAAGTTTTCCTGAATTAATATATTTTCTCTAATTTTTTTCTTATGAAATGATAAAGCTACCCATTTCAGTATGTATGAGGTCAATTTTTTTATTAGAGTTAAAATTAATGTAGATATATGACCGAACCTAACCAACCCTACCTAACCTAACCTAACCTATCTTTATAGGTTAGATTTGGTTAGGTAGCCGAAAAAGTAAGGTTAGGTTAGGTTAGGTAGGTTAGGTAGTCGAAAAATCATTAATTCATGAAAACTTGGCTTATTAGGCAAATCGGGCCTTGTATAGTAGGCTGAGAAGTGCGTTTTGGCTACTAGGTACGACACATATATATATATATATATATATATATATATATATATATATATATATATATATATATATATATATATATATATATATATATATATATATATATATATATATATATATATATATATATATATATATATATATATATATATATATTATTAAATATGACCGAAAAAGTAAGATTAATAATTCTAACACGAATTTTCTCAATCTTTCGTACATTACGCTTCACTGTTGGAGGTAAATCAAAAATTAATTCTCCAAAATTCATTTTTATTTCTAGTCTGACGCGACACGGGCGTGTTTCGTAAAACTTATTACAATTTCAAAGACTTTAGTTCACAAATACACAACTGAATAGAACTTACGTATCTCCGATTTTATATCTACATTTGAGTGAGGTGGGAGGGGTGATGTGGCATTAACACAAGACAGAACAAGAGGGGATATTAATAGGTTAATGTTAATGATATTAATGTTTGTGTTCTGTCTTGTGTTGATACTTTTAATACAGTATTAATATCCCCTCTTGTTCTGTCTTGTGTTAATGCCACATCACCCCTCCCACCTCACTCAAATGTAGATATAAAATCGGAGATACGTAAGTTCTATTCAGTTGTGTATTTGTGAACTAAAGTCTTTGAAAATGTAATAAGTTTTACGAAACGCGCTCGTGTCGCGTCAGACTAGAAATAAAAATGAATTTTGGAGAATTAATTTTTGATTTACCTCCAACAGTGAAGCGTAATGTACGAAAGATTGAGAAAATTCGTGTTAGAATTATTAATCTTACTTTTTCGGTCATATTTAATAATATATGTCTACAGGAAAGACTGCTACCAAAATATACTAATATATATATATATATATATATATATATATATATATATATATATATATATATATATATATATATATATATATATGTATATATATATATGTATATATATATATATATATATATATATATATATATATACATATATATATATACATATATATATATATATATATATATATATATATATATATATATATATATATATATATATATATATATATATATATATATATGTATATATGTATACACACACACACACACACATGTTTTATACACACACACACATGTGTGTGTGTGTGTGTATTTTCTTTAAAAATTTTATATTTATAAATATATATGTATATAAAAATATTGATCTGAGCCTGTATGGATATGGACCCTGTGGGTCCAGGAGGCCATCTGTGTCCCCTCAGATGGTCTCCCTTATCACAGTTTGTGTCTATGGATGTGTGTGAATGTGTGAGTGTGAGTGTCACTGTGAGTGTCCGGGTGAGTGTGAGTGTCCGGATGATTATGTGTCCGGTTACATGTGTGGTTTCAGGAGGCCATCTGTGTCCCATCAGATGGTCTCCCTTATCACAGTCTATGGATGTGTGTGTGTGAGTGTCCCTGTGAATGTTCGGATAAGGGTGTGTGTGTGTGTGTGTGTGTGAGTGTCCGGATTTATGTGAGGTTTGGTTCCAGGAACCATTTGTGTCCCTCCTCCCCCAAATCTCCTCCCTGATTCCCACCGTGGGTTCGAATCCCAGGTGATTAGACCTACCCTAGGTCTATGGATCCAAGGTATCCATCCGTGGGCCCAACGGATTTCACCCCTTCCCCACTTTCCTAGGGCCAGGCCAATTCCAGCTATCCGGGAAACCTGTCGAAACAGAAGCAGCTACAGGAGGGGACACACAAATATTTGTGCCCTGCAGGTACACAACCGTTCCGACAGGCTCGATCGTAATCTATCCAGATGAGAACACGTTCACCTCCGACTAGACCACGCTGGAGTCGCTGTATGTTTAAAATTTGGTTCCTTTATTTATAGTTAGTATTTTTGGTGTATTAATTGATTTGTTTTATATTTTTAATGACTTAGGTAGAGTGATTTAAGGAGTCGGGGGAGGTGGGGGGCGTGGGGGGGGGGTGGTAGGGTGTGTAGTAGATTATACGAGATCGTGGTTAGTTAGTATTTATCTAGTTGTGTTCACCTAGCTGTTCTTGCGAGGGTTGAGCTCTGCTCTTTCGGCCCGCCTCTCAACTGTCAGTCAATCAATTTTTACTAGCTAATAAAAAAAAATTCCACATACACACACCCAAGAAGCAGCCCGTAACAGATGTCTAATGCCCAAGTACCTATGTACTGCTAGGTAAGAGGAGCATCAGAATGAATGAAACTCTGTTGATTTTCGTTTGCGCCATCACCGGGGGATCGAACTTTGACCCTAGGATTACGAGTCGAGAGCGCTGTCCACTCAGCTATAAAGCCCCCTAGTGTGTGTATTGGTGCAAAAGATAATTTGGGAGAGGTTAATGGAAAGGAATGATGTTTGGTGGCCTTGAAGGCACTGGCTGGAAGAGGGTTGCCAGTTATGAATTTAAATTATAAATTTAATAAGATAGGATATATATGCAAAAGACGTTGTGAGAGATAGTAAGAAAAGTGTTTCTGACTGAGGTTAGGTACTGTGTGATTGACTTGTATGTTTGGAAAAAGAATATTTATCAAAAACATAGATGATCTTTAGAAATGTTTGTTTGCAAGTAGTTGCAAATTATTGGGTAAAAAGCCAATGGTTACTGTACCTTTAACAAACAAACGTGAGCACTATTAGTCGACGGGGGTCAGAGAGTGAGAGTGAACAGCGAAACAGTAACAAAAAATGTGACAATAATGGGAAACTATGTCATTCAAACGTATACATGTTAACCATATAAATTACAGTAACACTAAACGCGCGCATACGTACATATGTCAATCAATTTACATAAATAAACATTCACTAATATGTACCTTTAAAATGGACACATACAGATAATTACCGTACACATGTCAGTTTAATTACAGGTACACATAAACACATATAGCTTCACGTGTCTGTCGGTCATGACAATAGTACACATGGATACGAACACAAAACAGTCCATTATCAACTAGTGTGTGTGTGTGTGTGTGTGTGTGTGTATTCTCACCTGGTTCTGTTTGCAGGGGTTGAGCTCTGGCTCTTTGATCCCGTCTGTGTGTGTGTGTGTGTGTGTGTGTGTGTGTGTGTGTGTGTGTGTGTGTGTGTGTGTGTGTGTGTGTGTGTGTGTGTGTGTGTGTGTGTGTGTGTGTGTGTGTGTGTGTGTGTGTGTTTTATCCTTATATTTACTATATGTATCTGCAGAATCGAGTTATTAGCTCTAGGACCCCGCCTATCAAATAAATGTATTTATCCTCTTTTATATCTACTACATCTATTTCTCTCTAACTAACACACACACACAAACACACACACACACACACACACACATACACACACACACATACAAACTGGAGGCCTAGCGTCTAAATGGAGAGAGTTCGATGGTTATAATCCTAATGGTCCCCGATCGAATCCCGGTTGATGCAATAGCAAATCGAAAGATATTCTTTAACCTGATTCGACTGTTCACCTAGCATAAATGTATCCATCAATGTATCCATCTATCTATCTACTTATATCTGTCAATCCATCAACCTATCTTCCCATTAAACCAACCATTTATCATTATATACATCTATCTATCCATGTATCCGTCCATCAACTCATCTTTCTATCCATCCATCTAGTCATCTGTCTTTCCGTCCATCAACTCATCTATGCATCCGTCTATCCGTCAATATATATATTTAGCAATCAATGTATCCATCCATCTATCTACCTATATAAATTTACCATTAATCTATCCATTTATCATAACCATCTATCAACACCCTCCCCACTCCCTCTCCTATTTTACTACTAAACTCCCTCCTCTCATTCTGGCACCTTCTCCTTCACTTTTCCTCCCTCTCATAAACCTGCTCATCCTCCATCCTTCTGCCCTTCCCACTCCCGCCCCTACCCCATCCCGCTCTTCCCATCGTCTTCCCTCTCGCCGCAGATCCATCCCTTCGTTCTCATTCCTTCCGCCGCTTCTCACTCTCGCCCTTCCCTCTGTTTTTTATCCCTCCCGTTGCTAGTCCTTCCCTTCCTTCACTCACCTTCCCTTTTTACCCATCATGTAGACTTCCCCTCCCGCCACCAGCCCTTCGCATCGTCCTCCCTCCTACATCACACTCTCTGCTCCCCCTTCCTGCACCTCCTTCACACCCACTTCATCCCTTTTTCACCTGTACCACTCCCCCCTGTTCCCCCCTCTTCATCCTTCTTTCACCTGCACCTCTCCCCCTGTTCCCCCTCTTCATCCCTGTTTCACCTGCACCTCTCCCCCTGTTCCCCCTCTTCATCCCTGTTTCACCTGCACCTCTTCCCCTGTTCCCCCTCTTCATCCCTGTTTCACCTGCACCACTCCCCCTGTTCCCCGCTCTTCATCCCAGTTTCACCTGCACCTCTCCCCCTCTTCATCCTTATTTCACCTGCACCACTCCCACTGCTCCCCCTCTTCATCAATGTTTCACCTGCACCACTCACCCTGTTCCCCCTCCTCATGCCTGTTTCACCTGCACCACTCCCCCTTTTCCCCCTCTTCATCCCTGTTTCACCTGCACCACCCCCCCTGTTCCCCCTCCTCATGCCTGTTTCACCTGCACCACTCCCCCTGTTTCACCTGCACCACTCCCCCTGTTCCCCCCTTTTTGGGATGAAGAGCCCTCCTGGTTGTCTGGGTTCGAATCCTTCATAGGTGTGGAGTTTTCAATTGCATATTGGCTTGCTTGGGGACCATTCAATCTTTTTCCCAAGCCATATATTGTTATATATATATATATATATATTTATATATATATATATATATATATATATATATATATATATATATATATATATATATATATATATATATATATATATATATATTTTTTTTTTTTTTTTTTTTTTTTTTTTTTTTTTTTTTTTTTTTTTTTTTTTTTTTACTTTTAAGTTTTTGAGGGTACCACCTCTGGTGCCAATGTAGGGACCCATAGCCTCGGAGAAGAAAATAAAAAGTATTCAGAGGAGACCTTGTGGTTTCTCACTGAGCACTAATATTATCTTCTACCACCCCCATTCTTGTGTATGTACACATATATATTTACTTTATTTGAACTTTGTTACAAAAAAGGAGTTACATATGGGTTACAGAGATGGTTATCATAGGTTGTCGAGTTCCTCCAGCTCCTCAAATGGCGGGCTGGAACCCTGGATGCAGTGCGCATTTCCCCTCTGTATCGCCACACTGAGGCGCTGGAAAAGAAAGCTTGCAGCTCTTGGGTCCCTTGTTGTTTCAATGAGCCTAGAACCCAGTTCCTTCAAAAAACTGGTAGCACTTTTACCCCAGGCGCCGAGTGTCTCAGAAGCAATGGGGACAAAATTGTAGTGGTGATCCAGTTCTCTATATTTACGGGATTTGGCTGCTTCCCTGTGGGTGGCAGCGCCACCTGGTTGTGCAACACTGAGGTTAATGTAGGTGTTAGCCAGGGTTGATACGCACGTGTAGTGCGTACCACCCCCATTCTTTTGTATGTACACATATTTATATATATTAGAGAAGAGAAGAAAATATCAAGGTGGTCAGTGAGTATCCAAAGGTCTTCTCTGAGTACACTTTATTTTCTTCTCCGAGGCTATGGGTCCCTACACTTGCACTAGAGGTGGTACCCCTTCTATGTTTAAATATATATATATATATATATATATATATATATATATATATATATATATATATATATATATATATATAAATATATATATATATATATATATATAAATATATATATGTAAATATATATATATATATATATATATATATATATATATATATATATGTATATATATGTATATGTATATATATATAAATATATATATATATATATATATTTATATATGTCGTACCTAGTAGCCAGAACTCACTTCTCAGCCTACTATTCAAGGCCCGATTTGCCTAATAAGCCAAGTTTTCCTGAATTAATATATTTACTATAATTTTTTTCTTATGAAATGATAAAGCAACCCTTTTCTCTATGTATGAGGTCAATTTTTTTTTATTGGAGTTAAAATTAACGTAGATATATGACCGAACCTAACCAACCCTACCTAACCTAACCTAACCTATATTTATAGGTAAGGTTAGGTTAGGTAGCCAAAAAAAGCTAGGTTAGGTTAGGTTAGGTAGGTTAGGTAGACGAAAAAACATTAATTCATGAAAACTTGGCTTATTAGGCAAATCGGGCCTTGAATAGTAGGCTGAGAAGTGCGTTCTGGCTATTAGGTACGACATATATATATATATATATATATATATATATATATATATATAGATATATATATATATAGATATATATATATATATATATATATATATATATATATAAATATATATATATATATATATATATATATATATATATATATATATATATATATATATATATATATATATATATATATATGTGTGTGTGTGTGTGTGTGTGTGTGTCGTACCTAGTAGCCAGAACGCACTTCTCAGCCTACTATGCAAAGTCCGATTTGCCTAATAAGCCAAGTTTTCCTGAATTAATATATTTTCTCTAATTTTTTTCTTATGAAATGATAAAGCTACCCATTTCAGTATGTATGAGGTCAATTTTTTTATTAGAGTTAAAATTAACGTAGATATATGACCGAACCTAACCAACCCTACCTAACCTAACCTAACCTATCTTTATAGGTTAGATTTGGTTAGGTAGCTGAAAAAGTTAGGTTAGGTTAGGTTAGGTAGTCGAAAAATCATTAATTCATGAAAACTTGGCTTATTAGGCAAATCGGGCCTTGCATAGTAGGCTGAGAAGTGCGTTTTGGCTACTAGGTACGACATATATATTTATATATATATATATATATATATATATATATATATATATATATATGTCGTACCTAGTAGCCAGAACGCACTTCTCAGCCAACTATGCAAGGCCCGATTTGCCTAATTAGCCAAGTTTTCAGGAATTAATTGTTTTTCCACTACCTAACCTACCTAACCTAACCTAACCTAACTTTTTGGGCTACCTAACCAAACCTAACCTATAAAGATAGGTTAGTTTAGGTTAGGTAGGGTTGGTTAGGTTTGGTCATATATCTGCGTTAATTTTAACTCCAATAAAAAGAAATTGACCTCATACATGATGAAATGGGTAGCTTTATCATTTCAAAAGAAAAAAATTAGAGAAAATATATTAATTCAGGAAAACTTGGCTTATTAGGCAAATTTGGCCTTGTATAGTAGGCCAAAAAGTGCGTTCTGGCTACTAGGTACGACATATATATATATATATATATATATATATATATATATATATATATATATATGTATAAGCCTATACTTGCATAAACCACAAGTGAAGATAAACAATCTTTGGACAACACCCACCAGTGGGACTCGAACCCAGAAAGCACAACTACCTTCCAGTAGCTGGCATAACTAGTATGCTTTAACCCACTACGCCATCAGACCTTACAAAAGAAGTAGATAGTTCGAGATATATATATCTCAAACATCTCTACCTCCCGAAGGCACCAGATGAGTGAGGGGTCAGTCTGCAATTTTCGTCAAGCCACTGTCAATGTGAGAGAACTCGTGTCCAGCTTATAAGCCTATACTTGCATAAACCACAAGTGAAGATAAACAATCTTTGGACAACACCCACCAGTGGGACTCGAACCCAGAAAGCACAACTACCTTCCAGTAGCTGGCATAACTAGTATGCTTTAACCCACTACGCCATCAGACCTTACAAAAGAAGTAGATAGTTCGAGATATATATATCTCAAACATCTCTACCTCCCGAAGGCACCAGATGAGTGAGGGGTCAGTCTGCAATTTTCGTCAAGCCACTGTCAATGTGAGAGAACTCGTGTCCAGCTTATAAGCCTATACTTGCATAAACCACAAGTGAAGATAAACAATCTTTGGACAACACCCACCAGTGGGACTCGAACCCAGAAAGCACAACTACCTTCCAGTAGCTGGCATAACTAGTATGCTTTAACCCACTACGCCATCAGACCTTACAAAAGAAGTAGATAGTTCGAGATATATATATCTCAAACATCTCTACCTCCCGAAGGCACCAGATGAGTGAGGGGTCAGTCTGCAATTTTCGTCAAGCCACTGTCAATGTGAGAGAACTCGTGTCCAGCTTATAAGCCTATACTTGCATAAACCACAAGTGAAGATAAACAATCTTTGGACAACACCCACCAGTGGGACTCGAACCCAGAAAGCACAACTACCTTCCAGTAGCTGGCATAACTAGTATGCTTTAACCCACTACGCCATCAGACCTTACAAAAGAAGTAGATAGTTCGAGATATATATATCTCAAACATCTCTACCTCCCGAAGGCACCAGATGAGTGAGGGGTCAGTCTGCAATTTTCGTCAAGCCACTGTCAATGTGAGAGAACTCGTGTCCAGCTTATAAGCCTATACTTGCATAAACCACAAGTGAAGATAAACAATCTTTGGACAACACCCACCAGTGGGACTCGAACCCAGAAAGCACAACTACCTTCCAGTAGCTGGCATAACTAGTATGCTTTAACCCACTACGCCATCAGACCTTACAAAAGAAGTAGATAGTTCGAGATATATATATCTCAAACATCTCTACCTCCCGAAGGCACCAGATGAGTGAGGGGTCAGTCTGCAATTTTCGTCAAGCCACTGTCAATGTGAGAGAACTCGTGTCCAGCTTATAAGCCTATACTTGCATAAACCACAAGTGAAGATAAACAATCTTTGGACAACACCCACCAGTGGGACTCGAACCCAGAAAGCACAACTACCTTCCAGTAGCTGGCATAACTAGTATGCTTTAACCCACTACGCCATCAGACCTTACAAAAGAAGTAGATAGTTCGAGATATATATATCTCAAACATCTCTACCTCCCGAAGGCACCAGATGAGTGAGGGGTCAGTCTGCAATTTTCGTCAAGCCACTGTCAATGTGAGAGAACTCGTGTCCAGCTTATAAGCCTATACTTGCATAAACCACAAGTGAAGATAAACAATCTTTGGACAACACCCACCAGTGGAACTCGAACCCAGAAAGCACAACTACCTTCCAGTAGCTGGCATAACTAGTATGCTTTAACCCACTACGCCATCAGACCTTACAAAAGAAGTAGATAGTTCGAGATATATATATCTCAAACATCTCTACCTCCCGAAGGCACCAGATGAGTGAGGGGTCAGTCTGCAATTTTCGTCAAGCCACTGTCAATGTGAGAGAACTCGTGTCCAGCTTATAAGCCTATACTTGCATAAACCACAAGTGAAGATAAACAATCTTTGGACAACACCCACCAGTGGGACTCGAACCCAGAAAGCACAACTACCTTCCAGTAGCTGGCATAACTAGTATGCTTTAACCCACTACGCCATCAGACCTTACAAAAGAAGTAGATAGTTCGAGATATATATATCTCAAACATCTCTACCTCCCGAAGGCACCAGATGAGTGAGGGGTCAGTCTGCAATTTTCGTCAAGCCACTGTCAATGTGAGAGAACTCGTGTCCAGCTTATAAGCCTATACTTGCATAAACCACAAGTGAAGATAAACAATCTTTGGACAACACCCACCAGTGGGACTCGAACCCAGAAAGCACAACTACCTTCCAGTAGCTGGCATAACTAGTATGCTTTAACCCACTACGCCATCAGACCTTACAAAAGAAGTAGATAGTTCGAGATATATATATCTCAAACATCTCTACCTCCCGAAGGCACCAGATGAGTGAGGGGTCAGTCTGCAATTTTCGTCAAGCCACTGTCAATGTGAGAGAACTCGTGTCCAGCTTATAAGCCTATACTTGCATAAACCACAAGTGAAGATAAACAATCTTTGGACAACACCCACCAGTGGGACTCGAACCCAGAAAGCACAACTACCTTCCAGTAGCTGGCATAACTAGTATGCTTTAACCCACTACGCCATCAGACCTTACAAAAGAAGTAGATAGTTCGAGATATATATATCTCAAACATCTCTACCTCCCGAAGGCACCAGATGAGTGAGGGGTCAGTCTGCAATTTTCGTCAAGCCACTGTCAATGTGAGAGAACTCGTGTCCAGCTTATAAGCCTATACTTGCATAAACCACAAGTGAAGATAAACAATCTTTGGACAACACCCACCAGTGGGACTCGAACCCAGAAAGCACAACTACCTTCCAGTAGCTGGCATAACTAGTATGCTTTAACCCACTACGCCATCAGACCTTACAAAAGAAGTAGATAGTTCGAGATATATATATCTCAAACATCTCTACCTCCCGAAGGCACCAGATGAGTGAGGGGTCAGTCTGCAATTTTCGTCAAGCCACTGTCAATGTGAGAGAACTCGTGTCCAGCTAATAAGCCTATACTTGCATAAACCACAAGTGAAGATAAACAATCTTTGGACAACACCCACCAGTGGGACTCGAACCCAGAAAGCACAACTACCTTCCAGTAGCTGGCATAACTAGTATGCTTTAACCCACTACGCCATCAGACCTTACAAAAGAAGTAGATAGTTCGAGATATATATATCTCAAACATCTCTACCTCCCGAAGGCACCAGATGAGTGAGGGGTCAGTCTGCAATTTTCGTCAAGCCACTGTCAATGTGAGAGAACTCGTGTCCAGCTTATAAGCCTATACTTGCATAAACCACAAGTGAAGATAAACAATCTTTGGACAACACCCACCAGTGGGACTCGAACCCAGAAAGCACAACTACCTTCCAGTAGCTGGCATAACTAGTATGCTTTAACCCACTACGCCATCAGACCTTACAAAAGAAGTAGATAGTTCGAGATATATATATCTCAAACATCTCTACCTCCCGAAGGCACCAGATGAGTGAGGGGTCAGTCTGCAATTTTCGTCAAGCCACTGTCAATGTGAGAGAACTCGTGTCCAGCTTATAAGCCTATACTTGCATAAACCACAAGTGAAGATAAACAATCTTTGGACAACACCCACCAGTGGGACTCGAACCCAGAAAGCACAACTACCTTCCAGTAGCTGGCATAACTAGTATGCTTTAACCCACTACGCCATCAGACCTTACAAAAGAAGTAGATAGTTCGAGATATATATATCTCAAACATCTCTACCTCCCGAAGGCACCAGATGAGTGAGGGGTCAGTCTGCAATTTTCGTCAAGCCACTGTCAATGTGAGAGAACTCGTGTCCAGCTTATAAGCCTATACTTGCATAAACCACAAGTGAAGATAAACAATCTTTGGACAACACCCACCAGTGGGACTCGAACCCAGAAAGCACAACTACCTTCCAGTAGCTGGCATAACTAGTATGCTTTAACCCACTACGCCATCAGACCTTACAAAAGAAGTAGATAGTTCGAGATATATATATCTCAAACATCTCTACCTCCCGAAGGCACCAGATGAGTGAGGGGTCAGTCTGCAATTTTCGTCAAGCCACTGTCAATGTGAGAGAACTCGTGTCCAGCTTATAAGCCTATACTTGCATAAACCACAAGTGAAGATAAACAATCTTTGGACAACACCCACCAGTGGGACTCGAACCCAGAAAGCACAACTACCTTCCAGTAGCTGGCATAACTAGTATGCTTTAACCCACTACGCCATCAGACCTTACAAAAGAAGTAGATAGTTCGAGATATATATATCTCAAACATCTCTACCTCCCGAAGGCACCAGATGAGTGAGGGGTCAGTCTGCAATTTTCGTCAAGCCACTGTCAATGTGAGAGAACTCGTGTCCAGCTTATAAGCCTATACTTGCATAAACCACAAGTGAAGATAAACAATCTTTGGACAACACCCACCAGTGGGACTCGAACCCAGAAAGCACAACTACCTTCCAGTAGCTGGCATAACTAGTATGCTTTAACCCACTACGCCATCAGACCTTACAAAAGAAGTAGATAGTTCGAGATATATATATCTCAAACATCTCTACTGGAAGGTAGTTGTGCTTTCTGGGTTCGAGTCCCACTGGTGGGTGTTGTCCAAAGATTGTTTATCTTCACTTGTGGTTTATGCAAGTATAGGCTTATAAGCTGGACACGAGTTCTCTCACATTGACAGTGGCTTGACGAAAATTGCAGACTGACCCCTCACTCATCTGGTGCCTTCGGGAGGTAGAGATGTTTGAGATATATATATCTCGAACTATCTACTTCTTTTGTAAGGTCTGATGGCGAAGTGGGTTAAAGCATACTAGTTATGCCAGCTACTGGAAGGTAGTTGTGCTTTCTGGGTTCGAGTCCCACTGGTGGGTGTTGTCCAAAGATTGTTTATCTTCACTTGTGGTTTATGCAAGTATAGGCTTATAAGCTGGACACGAGTTCTCTCACATTGACAGTGGCTTGACGAAAATTGCAGACTGACCCCTCACTCATCTGGTGCCTTCGGGAGGTAGAGATGTTTGAGATATATATATCTCGAACTATCTACTTCTTTTGTAAGGTCTGATGGCGTAGTGGGTTAAAGCATACTAGTTATGCCAGCTACTGGAAGGTAGTTGTGCTTTCTGGGTTCGAGTCCCACTGGTGGGTGTTGTCCAAAGATTGTTTATCTTCACTTGTGGTTTATGCAAGTATAGGCTTATAAGCTGGACACGAGTTCTCTCACATTGACAGTGGCTTGACGAAAATTGCAGACTGACCCCTCACTCATCTGGTGCCTTCGGGAGGTAGAGATGTTTGAGATATATATATCTCGAACTATCTACTTCTTTTGTAAGGTCTGATGGCGTAGTGGGTTAAAGCATACTAGTTATGCCAGCTACTGGAAGGTAGTTGTGCTTTCTGGGTTCGAGTCCCACTGGTGGGTGTTGTCCAAAGATTGTTTATCTTCACTTGTGGTTTATGCAAGTATAGGCTTATAAGCTGGACACGAGTTCTCTCACATTGACAGTGGCTTGACGAAAATTGCAGACTGACCCCTCACTCATCTGGTGCCTTCGGGAGGTAGAGATGTTTGAGATATATATATCTCGAACTATCTACTTCTTTTGTAAGGTCTGATGGCGTAGTGGGTTAAAGCATACTAGTTATGCCAGCTACTGGAAGGTAGTTGTGCTTTCTGGGTTCGAGTCCCACTGGTGGGTGTTGTCCAAAGATTGTTTATCTTCACTTGTGGTTTATGCAAGTATAGGCTTATAAGCTGGACACGAGTTCTCTCACATTGACAGTGGCTTGACGAAAATTGCAGACTGACCCCTCACTCATCTGGTGCCTTCGGGAGGTAGAGATGTTTGAGATATATATATCTCGAACTATCTACTTCTTTTGTAAGGTCTGATGGCGTAGTGGGTTAAAGCATACTAGTTATGCCAGCTACTGGAAGGTAGTTGTGCTTTCTGGGTTCGAGTCCCACTGGTGGGTGTTGTCCAAAGATTGTTTATCTTCACTTGTGGTTTATGCAAGTATAGGCTTATAAGCTGGACACGAGTTCTCTCACATTGACAGTGGCTTGACGAAAATTGCAGACTGACCCCTCACTCATCTGGTGCCTTCGGGAGGTAGAGATGTTTGAGATATATATATCTCGAACTATCTACTTCTTTTGTAAGGTCTGATGGCGTAGTGGGTTAAAGCATACTAGTTATGCCAGCTACTGGAAGGTAGTTGTGCTTTCTGGGTTCGAGTCCCACTGGTGGGTGTTGTCCAAAGATTGTTTATCTTCACTTGTGGTTTATGCAAGTATAGGCTTATAAGCTGGACACGAGTTCTCTCACATTGACAGTGGCTTGACGAAAATTGCAGACTGACCCCTCACTCATCTGGTGCCTTCGGGAGGTAGAGATGTTTGAGATATATATATCTCGAACTATCTACTTCTTTTGTAAGGTCTGATGGCGTAGTGGGTTAAAGCATACTAGTTATGCCAGCTACTGGAAGGTAGTTGTGCTTTCTGGGTTCGAGTCCCACTGGTGGGTGTTGTCCAAAGATTGTTTATCTTCACTTGTGGTTTATGCAAGTATAGGCTTATAAGCTGGACACGAGTTCTCTCACATTGACAGTGGCTTGACGAAAATTGCAGACTGACCCCTCACTCATCTGGTGCCTTCGGGAGGTAGAGATGTTTGAGATATATATATCTCGAACTATCTACTTCTTTTGTAAGGTCTGATGGCGTAGTGGGTTAAAGCATACTAGTTATGCCAGCTACTGGAAGGTAGTTGTGCTTTCTGGGTTCGAGTTCCACTGGTGGGTGTTGTCCAAAGATTGTTTATCTTCACTTGTGGTTTATGCAAGTATAGGCTTATAAGCTGGACACGAGTTCTCTCACATTGACAGTGGCTTGACGAAAATTGCAGACTGACCCCTCACTCATCTGGTGCCTTCGGGAGGTAGAGATGTTTGAGATATATATATCTCGAACTATCTACTTCTTTTGTAAGGTCTGATGGCGTAGTGGGTTAAAGCATACTAGTTATGCCAGCTACTGGAAGGTAGTTGTGCTTTCTGGGTTCGAGTCCCACTGGTGGGTGTTGTCCAAAGATTGTTTATCTTCACTTGTGGTTTATGCAAGTATAGGCTTATAAGCTGGACACGAGTTCTCTCACATTGACAGTGGCTTGACGAAAATTGCAGACTGACCCCTCACTCATCTGGTGCCTTCGGGAGGTAGAGATGTTTGAGATATATATATCTCGAACTATCTACTTCTTTTGTAAGGTCTGATGGCGTAGTGGGTTAAAGCATACTAGTTATGCCAGCTACTGGAAGGTAGTTGTGCTTTCTGGGTTCGAGTCCCACTGGTGGGTGTTGTCCAAAGATTGTTTATCTTCACTTGTGGTTTATGCAAGTATAGGCTTATAAGCTGGACACGAGTTCTCTCACATTGACAGTGGCTTGACGAAAATTGCAGACTGACCCCTCACTCATCTGGTGCCTTCGGGAGGTAGAGATGTTTGAGATATATATATCTCGAACTATCTACTTCTTTTGTAAGGTCTGATGGCGTAGTGGGTTAAAGCATACTAGTTATGCCAGCTACTGGAAGGTAGTTGTGCTTTCTGGGTTCGAGTCCCACTGGTGGGTGTTGTCCAAAGATTGTTTATCTTCACTTGTGGTTTATGCAAGTATAGGCTTATAAGCTGGACACGAGTTCTCTCACATTGACAGTGGCTTGACGAAAATTGCAGACTGACCCCTCACTCATCTGGTGCCTTCGGGAGGTAGAGATGTTTGAGATATATATATCTCGAACTATCTACTTCTTTTGTAAGGTCTGATGGCGTAGTGGGTTAAAGCATACTAGTTATGCCAGCTACTGGAAGGTAGTTGTGCTTTCTGGGTTCGAGTCCCACTGGTGGGTGTTGTCCAAAGATTGTTTATCTTCACTTGTGGTTTATGCAAGTATAGGCTTATAAGCTGGACACGAGTTCTCTCACATTGACAGTGGCTTGACGAAAATTGCAGACTGACCCCTCACTCATCTGGTGCCTTCGGGAGGTAGAGATGTTTGAGATATATATATCTCGAACTATCTACTTCTTTTGTAAGGTCTGATGGCGTAGTGGGTTAAAGCATACTAGTTATGCCAGCTACTGGAAGGTAGTTGTGCTTTCTGGGTTCGAGTCCCACTGGTGGGTGTTGTCCAAAGATTGTTTATCTTCACTTGTGGTTTATGCAAGTATAGGCTTATAAGCTGGACACGAGTTCTCTCACATTGACAGTGGCTTGACGAAAATTGCAGACTGACCCCTCACTCATCTGGTGCCTTCGGGAGGTAGAGATGTTTGAGATATATATATCTCGAACTATCTACTTCTTTTGTAAGGTCTGATGGCGTAGTGGGTTAAAGCATACTAGTTATGCCAGCTACTGGAAGGTAGTTGTGCTTTCTGGGTTCGAGTCCCACTGGTGGGTGTTGTCCAAAGATTGTTTATCTTCACTTGTGGTTTATGCAAGTATAGGCTTATAAGCTGGACACGAGTTCTCTCACATTGACAGTGGCTTGACGAAAATTGCAGACTGACCCCTCACTCATCTGGTGCCTTCGGGAGGTAGAGATGTTTGAGATATATATATCTCGAACTATCTACTTCTTTTGTAAGGTCTGATGGCGTAGTGGGTTAAAGCATACTAGTTATGCCAGCTACTGGAAGGTAGTTGTGCTTTCTGGGTTCGAGTCCCACTGGTGGGTGTTGTCCAAAGATTGTTTATCTTCACTTGTGGTTTATGCAAGTATAGGCTTATAAGCTGGACACGAGTTCTCTCACATTGACAGTGGCTTGACGAAAATTGCAGACTGACCCCTCACTCATCTGGTGCCTTCGGGAGGTAGAGATGTTTGAGATATATATATCTCGAACTATCTACTTCTTTTGTAAGGTCTGATGGCGTAGTGGGTTAAAGCATACTAGTTATGCCAGCTACTGGAAGGTAGTTGTGCTTTCTGGGTTCGAGTCCCACTGGTGGGTGTTGTCCAAAGATTGTTTATCTTCACTTGTGGTTTATGCAAGTATAGGCTTATAAGCTGGACACGAGTTCTCTCACATTGACAGTGGCTTGACGAAAATTGCAGACTGACCCCTCACTCATCTGGTGCCTTCGGGAGGTAGAGATGTTTGAGATATATATATCTCGAACTATCTACTTCTTTTGTAAGGTCTGATGGCGTAGTGGGTTAAAGCATACTAGTTATGCCAGCTACTGGAAGGTAGTTGTGCTTTCTGGGTTCGAGTCCCACTGGTGGGTGTTGTCCAAAGATTGTTTATCTTCACTTGTGGTTTATGCAAGTATAGGCTTATAAGCTGGACACGAGTTCTCTCACATTGACAGTGGCTTGACGAAAATTGCAGACTGACCCCTCACTCATCTGGTGCCTTCGGGAGGTAGAGATGTTTGAGATATATATATCTCGAACTATCTACTTCTTTTGTAAGGTCTGATGGCGTAGTGGGTTAAAGCATACTAGTTATGCCAGCTACTGGAAGGTAGTTGTGCTTTCTGGGTTCGAGTCCCACTGGTGGGTGTTGTCCAAAGATTGTATATATATGTATATAAATATATATATATATATATATATATATATATATATATATATATATATATATATATATATATATATATATATATATATATATATATATGTATATACACACACACACATGTGTGTGTGTGTGTGTATTTTCTTTAAAAATTTTATATTTATAAATATATATGTATATAAAAATATTGATCTGAGCCTGTATGGATATGGACCCTGTGGGTCCAGGAGGCCATCTGTGTCCCCTCAGATGGTCTCCCTTATCACAGTTTGTGTCTATGGATGTGTGTGAATGTGTGAGTGTGAGTGTCACTGTGAGTGGCCGGGTGAGTGTGGGTGTCCCTGTGAGTGTCCGGATGATTATGTGTCCGGTTACATCTGTGGTTTCAGGAGGTCATCTGTGTCCCCTCAGATGGTCTCCCTTATCACAGTCTATGGATGTGTGTGTGTGAGTGTCCCTGTGAATGTTCGGAGAAGGGTGTGTGTGTGTGTGTGTGTGTGTGTGTGAGTGTCCGGATTTATGTGAGATTTGGTTCCAGGAACCATTTGTGTCCCTCCTCCCCCAAATCTCCTCCCTGATTCCCACCGTGGGTTCGAATCCCAGGTGATTAGACCTACCCTAGGTCTATGGATCCAAGGTATCCATCCGTGGGCCCAACGGATTTCACCCCTTCCCCACTTTCCTAGGGCCAGGCCAATTCCAGCTATCCGGGAAACCTGTCGAAACAGAGGCAGCTACAGGAGGGGACACACAAATATTTGTGCCCTGCAGTTACACAACCGTTCCGACAGGCTCGATCGTAATCTATCCAGATGAGAACACGTTCTCCTCCGACTAGACCACGCTGGAGTCGCTGTATGTTTAAAATTTGGTTCCTTTATTTATAGTTAGTATTTTTGGTGTATTAATTGATTTGTTTTATATTTTTAATGACTTAGGTAGAGTGATTTAAGGAGTCGGGGGAGGTGGGGGGGTGGGGGGGTGGGGGTGGTAGCGTGTGTAGTAGATTATACGAGATCGTGGTTAGTTAGTATTTATCTAGTTGTGTTCACCTAGCTGTTCTTGCGAGGGTTGAGCTCTGCTCTTTCGGCCCGCCTCTCAACTGTCAGTCAATCAATTTTTACTAGCTAATAAAAAAAAATTCCACATACACACACCCAAGAAGCAGCCCGTAACAGATGTCTAATGCCCAAGTACCTATGTACTGCTAGGTAAGAGGAGCATCAGAATGAATGAAACTCTGTTGATTTTCGTTTGCGCCATCACCGGGGGATCGAACTTTGACCCTAGGATTACGAGTCGAGAGCGCTGTCCACTCAGCTATAAAGCCCCCTAGTGTGTGTATTGGTGCAAAAGATAATTTGGGAGAGGTTAATGGAAAGGAATGATGTTTGGTGGCCTTGAAGGCACTGGCTGGAAGAGGGTTGCCAGTTATGAATTTAAATTATAAATTTATTAAGATAGGATATATATGCAAAAGACGTTGTGAGAGATAGTAAGAAAAGTGTTTCTGACTGAGGTTAGGTACTGTGTGATTGACTTGTATGTTAGGAAAAAGAATATTTATCAAAAACATAGATGATCTTTAGAAATGTTTGTTTGCAAGTAGTTGCAAATTATTGGGTAAAAAGCCAATGGTTACCATACCTTTAACAAACAAACGTGAGCACTATTAGTCGACGGGGGTCAGAGAGTGAGAGTGAACAGCGAAACAGTAACAAAAAATGTGACAATAATGGGAAACTATGTCATTCAAACGTATACATGTTAACCATATAAATTACAGTAACACTAAACGCATGCATACGTACATATGTCAATCAATTTACATAAATAAACATTCACTAATATGTACCTTTAAAATGGACACATACAGATAATTACCGTACACATGTCAGTTTAATTACAGGTACACATAAACACATATAGCTTCACGTGTCTGTCGGTCATGACAATAGTACACATGGATACGAACACAAAACAGTCCATTATCAACTAGTGTGTGTGTGTGTGTGTGTGTGTGTGTATTCTCACCTGGTTCTGTTTGCAGGGGTTGAGCTCTGGCTCTTTGATCCCGTCTGTGTGTGTGTGTGTGTGTGTGTGTGTGTGTGTGTGTGTGTGTGTGTGTGTGTGTGTGTGTGTGTGTGTGTGTGTGTGTGTGTGTGTGTGTGTGTGTGTGTGTGTGTGTGTGTGTGTGTGTGTTTTATCCTTATATTTACTATATGTATCTGCAGAATCGAGTTATTAGCTCTAGGACCCCGCCTATCAAATAAATGTATTTATCCTCTTTTATATCTACTACATCTATTTCTCTCTAACTAACACACACACACAAACACACACACACACACACACACACATACACACACACACATACAAACTGGAGGCCTAGCGTCTAAATGGAGAGAGTTCGATGGTTATAATCCTAATGGTCCCCGATCGAATCCCGGTTGATGCAATAGCAAATCGAAAGATATTCTTTAACCTGATTCGACTGTTCACCTAGCATAAATGTATCCATCAATGTATCCATCTATCTATCTACTTATATCTGTCAATCCATCAACCTATCTTCCCATTAAACCAACCATTTATCATTATATACATCTATCTATCCATGTATCCGTCCATCAACTCATCTTTCTATCCATCCATCTAGTCATCTGTCTTTCCGTCCATCAACTCATCTATGCATCCGTCTATCCGTCAATATATATATTTAGCAATCAATGTATCCATCCATCTATCTACCTATATAAATTTACCATTAATCTATCCATTTATCATAACTATCTATCAACACCCTCCCCACTCCCTCTCCTATTTTACTACTAAACTCCCTCCTCTCATTCTGGCACCTTCTCCTTCACTTTTCCTCCCTCTCATAAACCTGCTCATCCTCCATCCTTCTGCCCTTCCCACTCCCGCCCCTACCCCATCCCGCTCTTCCCATCGTCTTCCCTCTCGCCGCAGATCCATCCCTTCGTTCTCATTCCTTCCGCCGCTTCTCACTCTCGCCCTTCCCTCTGTTTTTTATCCCTCCCGTTGCTAGTCCTTCCCTTCCTTCACTCACCTTCCCTTTTTACCCATCATGTAGACTTCCCCTCCCGCCACCAGCCCTTCGCATCGTCCTCCCTCCTACATCACACTCTCTGCTCCCCCTTCCTGCACCTCCTTCACACCCACTTCATCCCTTTTTCACCTGTACCACTCCCCCCTGTTCCCCCCTCTTCATCCTTCTTTCACCTGCACCTCTCCCCCTGTTCCCCCTATTCATCCCTGTTTCACCTGCACCTCTCCCCCTGTTCCCCCTCTTCATCCCTGTTTCACCTGCACCTCTTCCCCTGTTCCCCCTCTTCATCCCTGTTTCACCTGCACCACTCCCCCTGTTCCCCGCTCTTCATCCCAGTTTAACCTGCACCTCTCCCCCTCTTCATCCTTATTTCACCTGCACCACTCCCACTGCTCCCCCTCTTCATCAATGTTTCACCTGCACCACTCACCCTGTTCCCCCTCCTCATGCCTGTTTCACCTGCACCACTCCCCCTTTTCCCCCTCTTCATCCCTGTTTCACCTGCACCACCCCCCCTGTTCCCCCTCCTCATGCCTGTTTCACCTGCACCACTCCCCCTGTTTCACCTGCACCACTCCCCCTGTTCCCCCCTTTTTGGGATGAAGAGCCCTCCTGGTTGTCTGGGTTCGAATCCTTCATAGGTGTGGAGTTTTCAATTGCATATTGGCTTGCTTGCATATATATATTATATATATATAATATATATATATATATTTATATATATATATATATATATATATATATATATATATATATATATATATATATATATATATATATATATTTTTTTTTTTTTTTTTTTTTTTTTTTTTTTTTTTTTTTTTTTACTTTTAAGTTTTTGAGGGTACCACCTCTGGTGCCAATGTAGGGACCCATAGCCTCGGAGAAGAAAATAAAAAGTATTCAGAGGAGACCTTGTGGTTTCTCACTGAGCACTAATATTATCTTCTACCACCCCCATTCTTGTGTATGTACACATATATATTTACTTTATTTGAACTTTGTTACAAAAAAGGAGTTACATATGGGTTACAGAGATGGTTATCATAGGTTGTCGAGTTCCTCCAGCTCCTCAAATGGCGGGCTGGAACCCTGGATGCAGTGCGCATTTCCCCTCTGTATCGCCACACTGAGGCGCTGGAAAAGAAAGCTTGCAGCTCTTGGGTCCCTTGTTGTTTCAATGAGCCTAGAACCCAGTTCCTTCAAAAAACTGGTAGCACTTTTACCCCAGGCGCCGAGTGTCTCAGAAGCAATGGGGACAAAATTGTAGTGGTGATCCAGTTCTCTATATTTACGGGATTTGGCTGCTTCCCTGTGGGTGGCAGCGC
>NC_091201.1:34601524-34716524 GCF_040958095.1 Procambarus clarkii
TCGAGATATATATATCTCAAACATCTCTACCTCCCGAAGGCACCAGATGAGTGAGGGGTCAGTCTGCAATTTTCGTCAAGCCACTGTCAATGTGAGAGAACTCGTGTCCAGCTTATAAGCCTATACTTGCATAAACCACAAGTGAAGATAAACAATCTTTGGACAACACCCACCAGTGGGACTCGAACCCAGAAAGCACAACTACCTTCCAGTAGCTGGCATAACTAGTATGCTTTAACCCACTACGCCATCAGACCTTACAAAAGAAGTAGATAGTTCGAGATATATATATCTCAAACATCTCTACCTCCCGAAGGCACCAGATGAGTGAGGGGTCAGTCTGCAATTTTCGTCAAGCCACTGTCAATGTGAGAGAACTCGTGTCCAGCTTATAAGCCTATACTTGCATAAACCACAAGTGAAGATAAACAATCTTTGGACAACACCCACCAGTGGGACTCGAACCCAGAAAGCACAACTACCTTCCAGTAGCTGGCATATCTAGTATGCTTTAACCCACTACGCCATCAGACCTTACAAAAGAAGTAGATAGTTCGAGATATATATATCTCAAACATCTCTACCTCCCGAAGGCACCAGATGAGTGAGGGGTCAGTCTGCAATTTTCGTCAAGCCACTGTCAATGTGAGAGAACTCGTGTCCAGCTTATAAGCCTATACTTGCATAAACCACAAGTGAAGATAAACAATCTTTGGACAACACCCACCAGTGGGACTCGAACCCAGAAAGCACAACTACCTTCCAGTAGCTGGCATAACTAGTATGCTTTAACCCACTACGCCATCAGACCTTACAAAAGAAGTAGATAGTTCGAGATATATATATCTCAAACATCTCTACCTCCCGAAGGCACCAGATGAGTGAGGGGTCAGTCTGCAATTTTCGTCAAGCCACTGTCAATGTGAGAGAACTCGTGTCCAGCTTATAAGCCTATACTTGCATAAACCACAAGTGAAGATAAACAATCTTTGGACAACACCCACCAGTGGGACTCGAACCCAGAAAGCACAACTACCTTCCAGTAGCTGGCATAACTAGTATGCTTTAACCCACTACGCCATCAGACCTTACAAAAGAAGTAGATAGTTCGAGATATATATATCTCAAACATCTCTACCTCCCGAAGGCACCAGATGAGTGAGGGGTCAGTCTGCAATTTTCGTCAAGCCACTGTCAATGTGAGAGAACTCGTGTCCAGCTTATAAGCCTATACTTGCATAAACCACAAGTGAAGATAAACAATCTTTGGACAACACCCACCAGTGGAACTCGAACCCAGAAAGCACAACTACCTTCCAGTAGCTGGCATAACTAGTATGCTTTAACCCACTACGCCATCAGACCTTACAAAAGAAGTAGATAGTTCGAGATATATATATCTCAAACATCTCTACCTCCCGAAGGCACCAGATGAGTGAGGGGTCAGTCTGCAATTTTCGTCAAGCCACTGTCAATGTGAGAGAACTCGTGTCCAGCTTATAAGCCTATACTTGCATAAACCACAAGTGAAGATAAACAATCTTTGGACAACACCCACCAGTGGGACTCGAACCCAGAAAGCACAACTACCTTCCAGTAGCTGGCATAACTAGTATGCTTTAACCCACTACGCCATCAGACCTTACAAAAGAAGTAGATAGTTCGAGATATATATATCTCAAACATCTCTACCTCCCGAAGGCACCAGATGAGTGAGGGGTCAGTCTGCAATTTTCGTCAAGCCACTGTCAATGTGAGAGAACTCGTGTCCAGCTTATAAGCCTATACTTGCATAAACCACAAGTGAAGATAAACAATCTTTGGACAACACCCACCAGTGGGACTCGAACCCAGAAAGCACAACTACCTTCCAGTAGCTGGCATAACTAGTATGCTTTAACCCACTACGCCATCAGACCTTACAAAAGAAGTAGATAGTTCGAGATATATATATCTCAAACATCTCTACCTCCCGAAGGCACCAGATGAGTGAGGGGTCAGTCTGCAATTTTCGTCAAGCCACTGTCAATGTGAGAGAACTCGTGTCCAGCTTATAAGCCTATACTTGCATAAACCACAAGTGAAGATAAACAATCTTTGGACAACACCCACCAGTGGGACTCGAACCCAGAAAGCACAACTACCTTCCAGTAGCTGGCATAACTAGTATGCTTTAACCCACTACGCCATCAGACCTTACAAAAGAAGTAGATAGTTCGAGATATATATATCTCAAACATCTCTACTGGAAGGTAGTTGTGCTTTCTGGGTTCGAGTCCCACTGGTGGGTGTTGTCCAAAGATTGTTTATCTTCACTTGTGGTTTATGCAAGTATAGGCTTATAAGCTGGACACGAGTTCTCTCACATTGACAGTGGCTTGACGAAAATTGCAGACTGACCCCTCACTCATCTGGTGCCTTCGGGAGGTAGAGATGTTTGAGATATATATATCTCGAACTATCTACTTCTTTTGTAAGGTCTGATGGCGTAGTGGGTTAAAGCATACTAGTTATGCCAGCTACTGGAAGGTAGTTGTGCTTTCTGGGTTCGAGTCCCACTGGTGGGTGTTGTCCAAAGATTGTTTATCTTCACTTGTGGTTTATGCAAGTATAGGCTTATAAGCTGGACACGAGTTCTCTCACATTGACAGTGGCTTGACGAAAATTGCAGACTGACCCCTCACTCATCTGGTGCCTTCGGGAGGTAGAGATGTTTGAGATATATATATCTCGAACTATCTACTTCTTTTGTAAGGTCTGATGGCGTAGTGGGTTAAAGCATACTAGTTATGCCAGCTACTGGAAGGTAGTTGTGCTTTCTGGGTTCGAGTCCCACTGGTGGGTGTTGTCCAAAGATTGTTTATCTTCACTTGTGGTTTATGCAAGTATAGGCTTATAAGCTGGACACGAGTTCTCTCACATTGACAGTGGCTTGACGAAAATTGCAGACTGACCCCTCACTCATCTGGTGCCTTCGGGAGGTAGAGATGTTTGAGATATATATATCTCGAACTATCTACTTCTTTTGTAAGGTCTGATGGCGTAGTGGGTTAAAGCATACTAGTTATGCCAGCTACTGGAAGGTAGTTGTGCTTTCTGGGTTCGAGTCCCACTGGTGGGTGTTGTCCAAAGATTGTTTATCTTCACTTGTGGTTTATGCAAGTATAGGCTTATAAGCTGGACACGAGTTCTCTCACATTGACAGTGGCTTGACGAAAATTGCAGACTGACCCCTCACTCATCTGGTGCCTTCGGGAGGTAGAGATGTTTGAGATATATATATCTCGAACTATCTACTTCTTTTGTAAGGTCTGATGGCGTAGTGGGTTAAAGCATACTAGTTATGCCAGCTACTGGAAGGTAGTTGTGCTTTCTGGGTTCGAGTCCCACTGGTGGGTGTTGTCCAAAGATTGTTTATCTTCACTTGTGGTTTATGCAAGTATAGGCTTATAAGCTGGACACGAGTTCTCTCACATTGACAGTGGCTTGACGAAAATTGCAGACTGACCCCTCACTCATCTGGTGCCTTCGGGAGGTAGAGATGTTTGAGATATATATATCTCGAACTATCTACTTCTTTTGTAAGGTCTGATGGCGTAGTGGGTTAAAGCATACTAGTTATGCCAGCTACTGGAAGGTAGTTGTGCTTTCTGGGTTCGAGTCCCACTGGTGGGTGTTGTCCAAAGATTGTTTATCTTCACTTGTGGTTTATGCAAGTATAGGCTTATAAGCTGGACACGAGTTCTCTCACATTGACAGTGGCTTGACGAAAATTGCAGACTGACCCCTCACTCATCTGGTGCCTTCGGGAGGTAGAGATGTTTGAGATATATATATCTCGAACTATCTACTTCTTTTGTAAGGTCTGATGGCGTAGTGGGTTAAAGCATACTAGTTATGCCAGCTACTGGAAGGTAGTTGTGCTTTCTGGGTTCGAGTCCCACTGGTGGGTGTTGTCCAAAGATTGTTTATCTTCACTTGTGGTTTATGCAAGTATAGGCTTAAAAGCTGGACACGAGTTCTCTCACATTGACAGTGGCTTGACGAAAATTGCAGACTGACCCCTCACTCATCTGGTGCCTTCGGGAGGTAGAGATGTTTGAGATATATATATCTCGAACTATCTACTTCTTTTGTAAGGTCTGATGGTGTAGTGGGTTAAAGCATACTAGTTATGCCAGCTACTGGAAGGTAGTTGTGCTTTCTGGGTTCGAGTTCCACTGGTGGGTGTTGTCCAAAGATTGTTTATCTTCACTTGTGGTTTATGCAAGTATAGGCTTATAAGCTGGACACGAGTTCTCTCACATTGACAGTGGCTTGACGAAAATTGCAGACTGACCCCTCACTCATCTGGTGCCTTCGGGAGGTAGAGATGTTTGAGATATATATATCTCGAACTATCTACTTCTTTTGTAAGGTCTGATGGCGTAGTGGGTTAAAGCATACTAGTTATGCCAGCTACTGGAAGGTAGTTGTGCTTTCTGGGTTCGAGTCCCACTGGTGGGTGTTGTCCAAAGATTGTTTATCTTCACTTGTGGTTTATGCAAGTATAGGCTTATAAGCTGGACACGAGTTCTCTCACATTGACAGTGGCTTGACGAAAATTGCAGACTGACCCCTCACTCATCTGGTGCCTTCGGGAGGTAGAGATGTTTGAGATATATATATCTCGAACTATCTACTTCTTTTGTAAGGTCTGATGGCGTAGTGGGTTAAAGCATACTAGTTATGCCAGCTACTGGAAGGTAGTTGTGCTTTCTGGGTTCGAGTCCCACTGGTGGGTGTTGTCCAAAGATTGTTTATCTTCACTTGTGGTTTATGCAAGTATAGGCTTATAAGCTGGACACGAGTTCTCTCACATTGACAGTGGCTTGACGAAAATTGCAGACTGACCCCTCACTCATCTGGTGCCTTCGGGAGGTAGAGATGTTTGAGATATATATATCTCGAACTATCTACTTCTTTTGTAAGGTCTGATGGCGTAGTGGGTTAAAGCATACTAGTTATGCCAGCTACTGGAAGGTAGTTGTGCTTTCTGGGTTCGAGTCCCACTGGTGGGTGTTGTCCAAAGATTGTTTATCTTCACTTGTGGTTTATGCAAGTATAGGCTTATAAGCTGGACACGAGTTCTCTCACATTGACAGTGGCTTGACGAAAATTGCAGACTGACCCCTCACTCATCTGGTGCCTTCGGGAGGTAGAGATGTTTGAGATATATATATCTCGAACTATCTACTTCTTTTGTAAGGTCTGATGGCGTAGTGGGTTAAAGCATACTAGTTATGCCAGCTACTGGAAGGTAGTTGTGCTTTCTGGGTTCGAGTCCCACTGGTGGGTGTTGTCCAAAGATTGTTTATCTTCACTTGTGGTTTATGCAAGTATAGGCTTATAAGCTGGACACGAGTTCTCTCACATTGACAGTGGCTTGACGAAAATTGCAGACTGACCCCTCACTCATCTGGTGCCTTCGGGAGGTAGAGATGTTTGAGATATATATATCTCGAACTATCTACTTCTTTTGTAAGGTCTGATGGCGTAGTGGGTTAAAGCATACTAGTTATGCCAGCTACTGGAAGGTAGTTGTGCTTTCTGGGTTCGAGTCCCACTGGTGGGTGTTGTCCAAAGATTGTTTATCTTCACTTGTGGTCTATGCAAGTATAGGCTTATAAGCTGGACACGAGTTCTCTCACATTGACAGTGGCTTGACGAAAATTGCAGACTGACCCCTCACTCATCTGGTGCCTTCGGGAGGTAGAGATGTTTGAGATATATATATCTCGAACTATCTACTTCTTTTGTAAGGTCTGATGGCGTAGTGGGTTAAAGCATACTAGTTATGCCAGCTACTGGAAGGTAGTTGTGCTTTCTGGGTTCGAGTCCCACTGGTGGGTGTTGTCCAAAGATTGTTTATCTTCACTTGTGGTTTATGCAAGTATAGGCTTATAAGCTGGACACGAGTTCTCTCACATTGACAGTGGCTTGACGAAAATTGCAGACTGACCCCTCACTCATCTGGTGCCTTCGGGAGGTAGAGATGTTTGAGATATATATATCTCGAACTATCTACTTCTTTTGTAAGGTCTGATGGCGTAGTGGGTTAAAGCATACTAGTTATGCCAGCTACTGGAAGGTAGTTGTGCTTTCTGGGTTCGAGTCCCACTGGTGGGTGTTGTCCAAAGATTGTTTATCTTCACTTGTGGTTTATGCAAGTATAGGCTTATAAGCTGGACACGAGTTCTCTCACATTGACAGTGGCTTGACGAAAATTGCAGACTGACCCCTCA
Organism: Procambarus clarkii; assembly: GCF_040958095.1. NCBI lineage: Eukaryota > Metazoa > Arthropoda > Malacostraca > Decapoda > Cambaridae > Procambarus > Procambarus clarkii. The sequence continues at coordinate 34,607,809 of NC_091201.1, forward strand.
CTCATCTGGTGCCTTCGGGAGGTAGAGATGTTTGAGATATATATATCTCGAACTATCTACTTCTTTTGTAAGGTCTGATGGCGTAGTGGGTTAAAGCATACTAGTTATGCCAGCTACTGGAAGGTAGTTGTGCTTTCTGGGTTCGAGTCCCACTGGTGGGTGTTGTCCAAAGATTGTTTATCTTCACTTGTGGTTTATGCAAGTATAGGCTTATAAGCTGGACACGAGTTCTCTCACATTGACAGTGGCTTGACGAAAATTGCAGACTGACCCCTCACTCATCTGGTGCCTTCGGGAGGTAGAGATGTTTGAGATATATATATCTCGAACTATCTACTTCTTTTGTAAGGTCTGATGGCGTAGTGGGTTAAAGCATACTAGTTATGCCAGCTACTGGAAGGTAGTTGTGCTTTCTGGGTTCGAGTCCCACTGGTGGGTGTTGTCCAAAGATTGTTTATCTTCACTTGTGGTTTATGCAAGTATAGGCTTATAAGCTGGACACGAGTTCTCTCACATTGACAGTGGCTTGACGAAAATTGCAGACTGACCCCTCACTCATCTGGTGCCTTCGGGAGGTAGAGATGTTTGAGATATATATATCTCGAACTATCTACTTCTTTTGTAAGGTCTGATGGCGTAGTGGGTTAAAGCATACTAGTTATGCCAGCTACTGGAAGGTAGTTGTGCTTTCTGGGTTCGAGTCCCACTGGTGGGTGTTGTCCAAAGATTGTATATATATGTATATAAATATATATATATATATATATATATATATATATATATATATATATATATATATATATATGTATATACACACACACACATGTGTGTGTGTGTGTGTATTTTCTTTAAAAATTTTATATTTATAAATATATATGTATATAAAAATATTGATCTGAGCCTGTATGGATATGGACCCTGTGGGTCCAGGAGGCCATCTGTGTCCCCTCAGATGGTCTCCCTTATCACAGTTTGTGTCTATGGATGTGTGTGAATGTGTGAGTGTGAGTGTCACTGTGAGTGGCCGGGTGAGTGTGGGTGTCCCTGTGAGTGTCCGGATGATTATGTGTCCGGTTACATCTGTGGTTTCAGGAGGTCATCTGTGTCCCCTCAGATGGTCTCCCTTATCACAGTCTATGGATGTGTGTGTGTGAGTGTCCCTGTGAATGTTCGGAGAAGGGTGTGTGTGTGTGTGTGTGTGTGTGTGTGAGTGTCCGGATTTATGTGAGATTTGGTTCCAGGAACCATTTGTGTCCCTCCTCCCCCAAATCTCCTCCCTGATTCCCACCGTGGGTTCGAATCCCAGGTGATTAGACCTACCCTAGGTCTATGGATCCAAGGTATCCATCCGTGGGCCCAACGGATTTCACCCCTTCCCCACTTTCCTAGGGCCAGGCCAATTCCAGCTATCCGGGAAACCTGTCGAAACAGAGGCAGCTACAGGAGGGGACACACAAATATTTGTGCCCTGCAGTTACACAACCGTTCCGACAGGCTCGATCGTAATCTATCCAGATGAGAACACGTTCTCCTCCGACTAGACCACGCTGGAGTCGCTGTATGTTTAAAATTTGGTTCCTTTATTTATAGTTAGTATTTTTGGTGTATTAATTGATTTGTTTTATATTTTTAATGACTTAGGTAGAGTGATTTAAGGAGTCGGGGGAGGTGGGGGGGTGGGGGGGTGGGGGTGGTAGCGTGTGTAGTAGATTATACGAGATCGTGGTTAGTTAGTATTTATCTAGTTGTGTTCACCTAGCTGTTCTTGCGAGGGTTGAGCTCTGCTCTTTCGGCCCGCCTCTCAACTGTCAGTCAATCAATTTTTACTAGCTAATAAAAAAAAATTCCACATACACACACCCAAGAAGCAGCCCGTAACAGATGTCTAATGCCCAAGTACCTATGTACTGCTAGGTAAGAGGAGCATCAGAATGAATGAAACTCTGTTGATTTTCGTTTGCGCCATCACCGGGGGATCGAACTTTGACCCTAGGATTACGAGTCGAGAGCGCTGTCCACTCAGCTATAAAGCCCCCTAGTGTGTGTATTGGTGCAAAAGATAATTTGGGAGAGGTTAATGGAAAGGAATGATGTTTGGTGGCCTTGAAGGCACTGGCTGGAAGAGGGTTGCCAGTTATGAATTTAAATTATAAATTTATTAAGATAGGATATATATGCAAAAGACGTTGTGAGAGATAGTAAGAAAAGTGTTTCTGACTGAGGTTAGGTACTGTGTGATTGACTTGTATGTTAGGAAAAAGAATATTTATCAAAAACATAGATGATCTTTAGAAATGTTTGTTTGCAAGTAGTTGCAAATTATTGGGTAAAAAGCCAATGGTTACCATACCTTTAACAAACAAACGTGAGCACTATTAGTCGACGGGGGTCAGAGAGTGAGAGTGAACAGCGAAACAGTAACAAAAAATGTGACAATAATGGGAAACTATGTCATTCAAACGTATACATGTTAACCATATAAATTACAGTAACACTAAACGCATGCATACGTACATATGTCAATCAATTTACATAAATAAACATTCACTAATATGTACCTTTAAAATGGACACATACAGATAATTACCGTACACATGTCAGTTTAATTACAGGTACACATAAACACATATAGCTTCACGTGTCTGTCGGTCATGACAATAGTACACATGGATACGAACACAAAACAGTCCATTATCAACTAGTGTGTGTGTGTGTGTGTATTCTCACCTGGTTCTGTTTGCAGGGGTTGAGCTCTGGCTCTTTGATCCCGTCTGTGTGTGTGTGTGTGTGTGTGTGTGTGTGTGTGTGTGTGTGTGTGTGTGTGTGTGTGTGTGTGTGTGTGTGTGTGTGTGTGTGTGTGTGTGTGTGTGTGTGTGTGTGTGTGTGTGTGTGTGTGTGTGTTTTATCCTTATATTTACTATATGTATCTGCAGAATCGAGTTATTAGCTCTAGGACCCCGCCTATCAAATAAATGTATTTATCCTCTTTTATATCTACTACATCTATTTCTCTCTAACTAACACACACACACAAACACACACACACACACACACACACATACACACACACACATACAAACTGGAGGCCTAGCGTCTAAATGGAGAGAGTTCGATGGTTATAATCCTAATGGTCCCCGATCGAATCCCGGTTGATGCAATAGCAAATCGAAAGATATTCTTTAACCTGATTCGACTGTTCACCTAGCATAAATGTATCCATCAATGTATCCATCTATCTATCTACTTATATCTGTCAATCCATCAACCTATCTTCCCATTAAACCAACCATTTATCATTATATACATCTATCTATCCATGTATCCGTCCATCAACTCATCTTTCTATCCATCCATCTAGTCATCTGTCTTTCCGTCCATCAACTCATCTATGCATCCGTCTATCCGTCAATATATATATTTAGCAATCAATGTATCCATCCATCTATCTACCTATATAAATTTACCATTAATCTATCCATTTATCATAACTATCTATCAACACCCTCCCCACTCCCTCTCCTATTTTACTACTAAACTCCCTCCTCTCATTCTGGCACCTTCTCCTTCACTTTTCCTCCCTCTCATAAACCTGCTCATCCTCCATCCTTCTGCCCTTCCCACTCCCGCCCCTACCCCATCCCGCTCTTCCCATCGTCTTCCCTCTCGCCGCAGATCCATCCCTTCGTTCTCATTCCTTCCGCCGCTTCTCACTCTCGCCCTTCCCTCTGTTTTTTATCCCTCCCGTTGCTAGTCCTTCCCTTCCTTCACTCACCTTCCCTTTTTACCCATCATGTAGACTTCCCCTCCCGCCACCAGCCCTTCGCATCGTCCTCCCTCCTACATCACACTCTCTGCTCCCCCTTCCTGCACCTCCTTCACACCCACTTCATCCCTTTTTCACCTGTACCACTCCCCCCTGTTCCCCCCTCTTCATCCTTCTTTCACCTGCACCTCTCCCCCTGTTCCCCCTCTTCATCCCTGTTTCACCTGCACCTCTCCCCCTGTTCCCCCTCTTCATCCCTGTTTCACCTGCACCTCTTCCCCTGTTCCCCCTCTTCATCCCTGTTTCACCTGCACCACTCCCCCTGTTCCCCGCTCTTCATCCCAGTTTCACCTGCACCTCTCCCCCTCTTCATCCTTATTTCACCTGCACCACTCCCACTGCTCCCCCTCTTCATCAATGTTTCACCTGCACCACTCCCCCTGTTCCCCCGCCTCATGCCTGTTTCACCTGCACCACTCCCCCTTTTCCCCCTCTTCATCCCTGTTTCACCTGCACCACCCCCCCTGTTCCCCCTCCTCATGCCTGTTTCACCTGCACCACTCCCCCTGTTTCACCTGCACCACTCCCCCTGTTCCCCCCTTTTTGGGATGAAGAGCCCTCCTGGTTGTCTGGGTTCGAATCCTTCATAGGTGTGGAGTTTTCAATTGCATATTGGCTTGCTTGGGGACCATTCAATCTTTTTCCCAAGCCATATATTGTTATATATATATATATATTTATATATATATATATATATATATATATATATATATATATATATATATATATATATATATATATATATATTTTTTTTTTTTTTTTTTTTTTTTTTTTACTTTTAAGTTTTTGAGGGTACCACCTCTGGTGCCAATGTAGGGACCCATAGCCTCGGAGAAGAAAATAAAAAGTATTCAGAGGAGACCTTGTGGTTTCTCACTGAGCACTAATATTATCTTCTACCACCCCCATTCTTGTGTATGTACACATATATATTTACTTTATTTGAACTTTGTTACAAAAAAGGAGTTACATATGGGTTACAGAGATGGTTATCATAGGTTGTCGAGTTCCTCCAGCTCCTCAAATGGCGGGCTGGAACCCTGGATGCAGTGCGCATTTCCCCTCTGTATCGCCACACTGAGGCGCTGGAAAAGAAAGCTTGCAGCTCTTGGGTCCCTTGTTGTTTCAATGAGCCTAGAACCCAGTTCCTTCAAAAAACTGGTAGCACTTTTACCCCAGGCGCCGAGTGTCTCAGAAGCAATGGGGACAAAATTGTAGTGGTGATCCAGTTCTCTATATTTACGGGATTTGGCTGCTTCCCTGTGGGTGGCAGCGCCACCTGGTTGTGCAACACTGAGGTTAATGTAGGTGTTAGCCAGGGTTGATACGCACGTGTAGTGCGTACCACCCCCATTCTTTTGTATGTACACATATTTATTTATATTAGAGAAGAGAAGAAAATATCAAGGTGGTCAGTGAGTATCCAAAGGTCTTCTCTGAGTACTCTTTATTTTCTTCTCCGAGGCTATGGGTCCCTACACTTGCACTAGAGGTGGTACCCCTTCTATGTTTAAAAAAAAAAAAAAAAAAATATATATATATATATATATATATATATATATATATATATATATATATATATATATATATATATATATATATATATATATATATGTATATATATGTATATGTATATATATATAAATATATATATATATATATATATATATATATTTATATATATATATATATATATAGATATGTCGTACCTAGTAGCCAGAACGCACTTCTCAGCCTACTATGCAAGGCCCGATTTGCCTAATAAGCCAAGTTTTCATGAATTAATTGTTTTTCGACGACCTAACCTAACCTAACCTAACCTAACTTTTTTGGCTACCTAACCTAACCTAACCTATAAAGATAGGTTAGGTTAGGTTAGGTAGGGTTGGTTAGGTTCGGTCATATATCTACGTTAATTTTAACTACAATAAAAAAAATTGACCTCATACATAATGAAATGGGTAGCTTTATCTTTTCATAAGAAAAAAATTTGAGAAAATATATTAATTCAGGAAAACTTGGCTTATTAGGCAAATTTGGCCTTGCATAGTAGGCTGACAAGTGCGTTCTGGCTACTAGGTACGACAGATATATATATATATATATATATATATATATATATATATATATATATATATATATATATATATATATATATATATATATAAATATATATATATATATATATATATATTTATATATATATATATATATATATATATATATATATATATATATATATATATATATATATATATATGTGTGTGTGTGTGTGTGTGTGTCGTACCTAGTAGCCAGAATGCACTTCTCAGCCTACTATGCAAAGTCCGATTTGCCTAATAAGCCAAGTTTTCCTGAATTAATATATTTTCTCTAATTTTTTTCTTATGAAATGATAAAGCTACCCATTTCAGTATGTATGAGGTCAATTTTTTTATTAGAGTTAAAATTAATGTAGATATATGACCGAACCTAACCAACCCTACCTAACCTAACCTAACCTATCTTTATAGGTTAGATTTGGTTAGGTAGCTGAAAAAGTTAGGTTAGGTTAGGTTAGGTAGGTTAGGTAGTCGAAAAATCATTAATTCATGAAAACTTGGCTTATTAGGCAAATCGGGCCTTGCATAGTAGGCTGAGAAGTGCGTTTTGGCTACTAGGTACGACATATATATATATATATATATATATATATATATATATATATATATATATATGTCGTACCTAATAGCCAGAACGCACTTCTCAGCCTACTATGCAAGGCCCGATTTGCCTAATAAGCCAAGTTTTCATGAATTAATGTTTTTTAGACTACCTAACCTACCTAACCTAACCTAACCTACCTTTTTTGGCAACCTAACCCAACCTAACCTATGAAGATAGGTTAGGTTAGGTTAGGTAGGGTTGGTTAGGTTCGGTCATATATCTACGTTAATTTTAACTACAATAAAAAAAATTGACCTCATACATAATGAAATGGGTAGCTTTATCATTTCATAAGAAAAAAAATAGAAAAAATATATTAATTCAGGAAAACTTGGCTTATTAGGCAAATCGGGCCTTGAATAGTAGGCCAAAAAGTGAGTTCTGGCTACTAGGTACGACATATATATATATATATATATATATATATATATATATATATATATATATATATATATATATATATATATATATATGTATATACACACACACACATGTGTGTGTGTGTGTGTATTTTCTTTAAAAATTTTATATTTATAAATATATATGTATATAAAAATATTGATCTGAGCCTGTATGGATATGGACCCTGTGGGTCCAGGAGGCCATCTGTGTCCCCTCAGATGGTCTCCCTTATCACAGTTTGTGTCTATGAATGTGTGTGAATGTGTGAGTGTGAGTGTCACTGTGAGTGGCCGGGTGAGTGTGGGTGTCCCTGTGAGTGTCCGGATGATTATGTGTCCGGTTACATCTGTGGTTTCAGGAGGTCATCTGTGTCCCCTCAGATGGTCTCCCTTATCACAGTCTATGGATGTGTGTGTGTGAGTGTCCCTGTGAATGTTCGGAGTAGGGTGTGTGTGTGTGTGTGTGTGTGAGTGTCCGGATTTATGTGAGGTTTGGTTCCAGGAACCATTTGTGTCCCTCCTCCCCCAAATCTCCTCCCTGATTCCCACCGTGGGTTCGAATCCCAGGTGATTAGACCTACCCTAGGTCTATGGATCCAAGGTATCCATCCGTTAGCCCAACGGATTTCACCCCTTCCCCACTTTCCTAGGGCCAGGCCAATTCCAGCTATCCGGGAAACCTGTCGAAACAGAGGCAGCTACAGGAGGGGACACACAAATATTTGTGCCCTGCAGTTACACAACCGTTCCGACAGGCTCGATCGTAATCTATCCAGATGAGAACACGTTCTTCTCCGACTAGACCACGCTGGAGTCGCTGTATGTTTAAAATTTGGTTCCTTTATTTATAGTTAGTATTTTTGGTGTATTAATTGATTTGTTTTATATTTTTAATGACTTAGGTAGATTGATTTAAGGAGTCTGGGGAGGTGGGGGGGGGGGGGTGGGGGTGGTAGCGTGTGTAGTAGATTATACGAGATCGTGGTTAGTTAGTATTTATCTAGTTGTGTTCACCTAGCTGTTCTTGCGAGGGTTGAGCTCTGCTCTTTCGGCCCGCCTCTCAACTGTCAGTCAATCAATTTTTACTAGCTAATAAAAAAAAATTCCACATACACACACCCAAGAAGCAGCCCGTAACAGATGTCTAATGCCCAAGTACCTATGTACTGCTAGGTAAGAGGAGCATCAGAATGAATGAAACTCTGTTGATTTTCGTTTGCGCCATCACCGGGGGATCGAACTTTGACCCTAGGATTACGAGTCGAGAGCGCTGTCCACTCAGCTATAAAGCCCCCTAGTGTGTGTATTGGTGCAAAAGATAATTTGGGAGAGGTTAATGGAAAGGAATGATGTTTGGTGGCCTTGAAGGCACTGGCTGGAAGAGGGTTGCCAGTTATGAATTTAAATTATAAATTTATTAAGATAGGATATATATGCAAAAGACGTTGTGAGAGATAGTAAGAAAAGTGTTTCTGACTGAGGTTAGGTACTGTGTGATTGACTTGTATGTTAGGAAAAAGAATATTTATCAAAAACATAGATGATCTTTAGAAATGTTTGTTTGCAAGTAGTTGCAAATTATTGGGTAAAAAGCCAATGGTTACCATACCTTTAACAAACAAACGTGAGCACTATTAGTCGACGGGGGTCAGAGAGTGAGAGTGAACAGCGAAACAGTAACAAAAAATGTGACAATAATGGGAAACTATGTCATTCAAACGTATACATGTTAACCATATAAATTACAGTAACACTAAACGCATGCATACGTACATATGTCAATCAATTTACATAAATAAACATTCACTAATATGTACCTTTAAAATGGACACATACAGATAATTACCGTACACATGTCAGTTTAATTACAGGTACACATAAACACATATAGCTTCACGTGTCTGTCGGTCATGACAATAGTACACATGGATACGAACACAAAACAGTCCATTATCAACTAGTGTGTGTGTGTGTGTGTATTCTCACCTGGTTCTGTTTGCAGGGGTTGAGCTCTGGCTCTTTGATCCCGTCTGTGTGTGTGTGTGTGTGTGTGTGTGTGTGTGTGTGTGTGTGTGTGTGTGTGTGTGTGTGTGTGTGTGTGTGTGTGTGTGTGTGTGTGTGTGTGTGTGTGTGTGTGTGTGTGTGTGTGTGTGTTTTATCCTTATATTTACTATATGTATCTGCAGAATCGAGTTATTAGCTCTAGGACCCCGCCTATCAAATAAATGTATTTATCCTCTTTTATATCTACTACATCTATTTCTCTCTAACTAACACACACACACAAACACACACACACACACACACACACATACACACACACACATACAAACTGGAGGCCTAGCGTCTAAATGGAGAGAGTTCGATGGTTATAATCCTAATGGTCCCCGATCGAATCCCGGTTGATGCAATAGCAAATCGAAAGATATTCTTTAACCTGATTCGACTGTTCACCTAGCATAAATGTATCCATCAATGTATCCATCTATCTATCTACTTATATCTGTCAATCCATCAACCTATCTTCCCATTAAACCAACCATTTATCATTATATACATCTATCTATCCATGTATCCGTCCATCAACTCATCTTTCTATCCATCCATCTAGTCATCTGTCTTTCCGTCCATCAACTCATCTATGCATCCGTCTATCCGTCAATATATATATTTAGCAATCAATGTATCCATCCATCTATCTACCTATATAAATTTACCATTAATCTATCCATTTATCATAACTATCTATCAACACCCTCCCCACTCCCTCTCCTATTTTACTACTAAACTCCCTCCTCTCATTCTGGCACCTTCTCCTTCACTTTTCCTCCCTCTCATAAACCTGCTCATCCTCCATCCTTCTGCCCTTCCCACTCCCGCCCCTACCCCATCCCGCTCTTCCCATCGTCTTCCCTCTCGCCGCAGATCCATCCCTTCGTTCTCATTCCTTCCGCCGCTTCTCACTCTCGCCCTTCCCTCTGTTTTTTATCCCTCCCGTTGCTAGTCCTTCCCTTCCTTCACTCACCTTCCCTTTTTACCCATCATGTAGACTTCCCCTCCCGCCACCAGCCCTTCGCATCGTCCTCCCTCCTACATCACACTCTCTGCTCCCCCTTCCTGCACCTCCTTCACACCCACTTCATCCCTTTTTCACCTGTACCACTCCCCCCTGTTCCCCCCTCTTCATCCTTCTTTCACCTGCACCTCTCCCCCTGTTCCCCCTCTTCATCCCTGTTTCACCTGCACCTCTCCCCCTGTTCCCCCTCTTCATCCCTGTTTCACCTGCACCTCTTCCCCTGTTCCCCCTCTTCATCCCTGTTTCACCTGCACCACTCCCCCTGTTCCCCGCTCTTCATCCCAGTTTCACCTGCACCTCTCCCCCTCTTCATCCTTATTTCACCTGCACCACTCCCACTGCTCCCCCTCTTCATCAATGTTTCACCTGCACCACTCCCCCTGTTCCCCCGCCTCATGCCTGTTTCACCTGCACCACTCCCCCTTTTCCCCCTCTTCATCCCTGTTTCACCTGCACCACCCCCCCTGTTCCCCCTCCTCATGCCTGTTTCACCTGCACCACTCCCCCTGTTTCACCTGCACCACTCCCCCTGTTCCCCCCTTTTTGGGATGAAGAGCCCTCCTGGTTGTCTGGGTTCGAATCCTTCATAGGTGTGGAGTTTTCAATTGCATATTGGCTTGCTTGGGGACCATTCAATCTTTTTCCCAAGCCATATATTGTTATATATATATATATATTTATATATATATATATATATATATATATATATATATATATATATATATATATATATATATATATATATATATATATATATTTTTTTTTTTTTTTTTTTTTTTTTTTACTTTTAAGTTTTTGAGGGTACCACCTCTGGTGCCAATGTAGGGACCCATAGCCTCGGAGAAGAAAATAAAAAGTATTCAGAGGAGACCTTGTGGTTTCTCACTGAGCACTAATATTATCTTCTACCACCCCCATTCTTGTGTATGTACACATATATATTTACTTTATTTGAACTTTGTTACAAAAAAGGAGTTACATATGGGTTACAGAGATGGTTATCATAGGTTGTCGAGTTCCTCCAGCTCCTCAAATGGCGGGCTGGAACCCTGGATGCAGTGCGCATTTCCCCTCTGTATCGCCACACTGAGGCGCTGGAAAAGAAAGCTTGCAGCTCTTGGGTCCCTTGTTGTTTCAATGAGCCTAGAACCCAGTTCCTTCAAAAAACTGGTAGCACTTTTACCCCAGGCGCCGAGTGTCTCAGAAGCAATGGGGACAAAATTGTAGTGGTGATCCAGTTCTCTATATTTACGGGATTTGGCTGCTTCCCTGTGGGTGGCAGCGCCACCTGGTTGTGCAACACTGAGGTTAATGTAGGTGTTAGCCAGGGTTGATACGCACGTGTAGTGCGTACCACCCCCATTCTTTTGTATGTACACATATTTATTTATATTAGAGAAGAGAAGAAAATATCAAGGTGGTCAGTGAGTATCCAAAGGTCTTCTCTGAGTACTCTTTATTTTCTTCTCCGAGGCTATGGGTCCCTACACTTGCACTAGAGGTGGTACCCCTTCTATGTTTAAAAAAAAAAAAAAAAAAATATATATATATATATATATATATATATATATATATATATATATATATATATATATATATATATATATATATATATATGTATATATATGTATATGTATATATATATAAATATATATATATATATATATATATATATATTTATATATATATATATATATATAGATATGTCGTACCTAGTAGCCAGAACGCACTTCTCAGCCTACTATGCAAGGCCCGATTTGCCTAATAAGCCAAGTTTTCATGAATTAATTGTTTTTCGACGACCTAACCTAACCTAACCTAACCTAACTTTTTTGGCTACCTAACCTAACCTAACCTATAAAGATAGGTTAGGTTAGGTTAGGTAGGGTTGGTTAGGTTCGGTCATATATCTACGTTAATTTTAACTACAATAAAAAAAATTGACCTCATACATAATGAAATGGGTAGCTTTATCTTTTCATAAGAAAAAAATTTGAGAAAATATATTAATTCAGGAAAACTTGGCTTATTAGGCAAATTTGGCCTTGCATAGTAGGCTGACAAGTGCGTTCTGGCTACTAGGTACGACAGATATATATATATATATATATATATATATATATATATATATATATATATATATATATATATATATATATATATATATATATAAATATATATATATATATATATATATATTTATATATATATATATATATATATATATATATATATATATATATATATATATATATATATATATATATGTGTGTGTGTGTGTGTGTGTCGTACCTAGTAGCCAGAATGCACTTCTCAGCCTACTATGCAAAGTCCGATTTGCCTAATAAGCCAAGTTTTCCTGAATTAATATATTTTCTCTAATTTTTTTCTTATGAAATGATAAAGCTACCCATTTCAGTATGTATGAGGTCAATTTTTTTATTAGAGTTAAAATTAATGTAGATATATGACCGAACCTAACCAACCCTACCTAACCTAACCTAACCTATCTTTATAGGTTAGATTTGGTTAGGTAGCTGAAAAAGTTAGGTTAGGTTAGGTTAGGTAGGTTAGGTAGTCGAAAAATCATTAATTCATGAAAACTTGGCTTATTAGGCAAATCGGGCCTTGCATAGTAGGCTGAGAAGTGCGTTTTGGCTACTAGGTACGACATATATATATATATATATATATATATATATATATATATATATATATATGTCGTACCTAATAGCCAGAACGCACTTCTCAGCCTACTATGCAAGGCCCGATTTGCCTAATAAGCCAAGTTTTCATGAATTAATGTTTTTTAGACTACCTAACCTACCTAACCTAACCTAACCTACCTTTTTTGGCAACCTAACCCAACCTAACCTATGAAGATAGGTTAGGTTAGGTTAGGTAGGGTTGGTTAGGTTCGGTCATATATCTACGTTAATTTTAACTACAATAAAAAAAATTGACCTCATACATAATGAAATGGGTAGCTTTATCATTTCATAAGAAAAAAAATAGAAAAAATATATTAATTCAGGAAAACTTGGCTTATTAGGCAAATCGGGCCTTGAATAGTAGGCCAAAAAGTGAGTTCTGGCTACTAGGTACGACATATGTCTATATATATATATATATATATATATATATATATATATATATATATATATATATATATATATATATATATATATATATATATATATATATGTATATACACACACACACATGTGTGTGTGTGTGTGTATTTTCTTTAAAAATTTTATATTTATAAATATATATGTATATAAAAATATTGATCTGAGCCTGTATGGATATGGACCCTGTGGGTCCAGGAGGCCATCTGTGTCCCCTCAGATGGTCTCCCTTATCACAGTTTGTGTCTATGAATGTGTGTGAATGTGTGAGTGTGAGTGTCACTGTGAGTGGCCGGGTGAGTGTGGGTGTCCCTGTGAGTGTCCGGATGATTATGTGTCCGGTTACATCTGTGGTTTCAGGAGGTCATCTGTGTCCCCTCAGATGGTCTCCCTTATCACAGTCTATGGATGTGTGTGTGTGAGTGTCCCTGTGAATGTTCGGAGTAGGGTGTGTGTGTGTGTGTGTGTGTGAGTGTCCGGATTTATGTGAGGTTTGGTTCCAGGAACCATTTGTGTCCCTCCTCCCCCAAATCTCCTCCCTGATTCCCACCGTGGGTTCGAATCCCAGGTGATTAGACCTACCCTAGGTCTATGGATCCAAGGTATCCATCCGTTAGCCCAACGGATTTCACCCCTTCCCCACTTTCCTAGGGCCAGGCCAATTCCAGCTATCCGGGAAACCTGTCGAAACAGAGGCAGCTACAGGAGAGGGACACACAAATATTTGTGCCCTGCAGTTACACAACCGTTCCGACAGGCTCGATCGTAATCTATCCAGATGAGAACACGTTCTTCTCCGACTAGACCACGCTGGAGTCGCTGTATGTTTAAAATTTGGTTCCTTTATTTATAGTTAGTATTTTTGGTGTATTAATTGATTTGTTTTATATTTTTAATGACTTAGGTAGATTGATTTAAGGAGTCTGGGGAGGTGGGGGGGGGGGGTGGGGGTGGTAGCGTGTGTAGTAGATTATACGAGATCGTGGTTAGTTAGTATTTATCTAGTTGTGTTCACCTAGCTGTTCTTGCGAGGGTTGAGCTCTGCTCTTTCGGCCCGCCTCTCAACTGTCAGTCAATCAATTTTTACTAGCTAATAAAAAAAAATTCCACATACACACACCCAAGAAGCAGCCCGTAACAGATGTCTAATGCCCAAGTACCTATGTACTGCTAGGTAAGAGGAGCATCAGAATGAATGAAACTCTGTTGATTTTCGTTTGCGCCATCACCGGGGGATCGAACTTTGACCCTAGGATTACGAGTCGAGAGCGCTGTCCACTCAGCTATAAAGCCCCCTAGTGTGTGTATTGGTGCAAAAGATAATTTGGGAGAGGTTAATGGAAAGGAATGATGTTTGGTGGCCTTGAAGGCACTGGCTGGAAGAGGGTTGCCAGTTATGAATTTAAATTATAAATTTATTAAGATAGGATATATATGCAAAAGACGTTGTGAGAGATAGTAAGAAAAGTGTTTCTGACTGAGGTTAGGTACTGTGTGATTGACTTGTATGTTAGGAAAAAGAATATTTATCAAAAACATAGATGATCTTTAGAAATGTTTGTTTGCAAGTAGTTGCAAATTATTGGGTAAAAAGCCAATGGTTACCGTACCTTTAACAAACAAACGTGAGCACTATTAGTCGACGGGGGTCAGAGAGTGAGAGTGAACAGCGAAACAGTAACAAAAAATGTGACAATAATGGGAAACTATGTCATTCAAACGTATACATGTTAACCATATAAATTACAGTAACACTAAACGCGCGCATACGTACATATGTCAATCAATTTACATAAATAAACATTCACTAATATGTACCTTTAAAATGGACACATACAGATAATTACCGTACACATGTCAGTTTAATTACAGGTACACATAAACACATATAGCTTCACGTGTCTGTCGGTCATGACAATAGTACACATGGATACGAACACAAAACAGTCCATTATCAACTAGTGTGTGTGTGTGTGTGTGTGTGTGTGTGTGTATTCTCACCTGGTTCTGTTTGCAGGGGTTGAGCTCTGGCTCTTTGATCCCGTCTCTGTGTGTGTGTGTGTGTGTGTGTGTGTGTGTGTGTGTGTGTGTGTGTGTGTGTGTGTGTGTGTGTGTGTGTGTGTGTGTGTGTGTTTTATCCTTATATTTACTATATGTATCTGCAGAATCGAGTTATTAGCTCTTGGACCCCGCCTATCAAATAAATGTATTTATCCTCTTTTATATCTACTACATCTATTTCTCTCTAACTAACACACACACACAAACACACACACACACATACACACACACACATACACACACACACATACAAACTGGAGGCCTAGCGTCTAAATGGAGAGAGTTCGATGGTTATAATCCTAATGGTCCCCGATCGAATCCCGGTTGATGCAATAGCAAATCGAAAGATATTCTTTAACCTGATTCGACTGTTCACCTAGCATAAATGTATCCATCAATGTATCCATCTATCTATCTACTTATATCTGTCAATCCATCAATCTATCTTCCCATTAAACCAACCATTTATCATTATATACATCTATCTATCCATGTACCCGTCCATCAACTCATCTTTCTATCCATCCATCTAGTCATCTGTCTTTCCGTCCATCAACTCATCTATGCATCCGTCTATCCGTCAATATATATATTTAGCAATCAATGTATCCATCCATCTATCTACCTATATAAATTTACCATTAATCTATCCATTTATCATAACCATCTATCAACACCCTCCCCACTCCCTCTCCTATTTTACTACTAAACTCCCTCCTCTCATTCTGGCACCTTCTCCTTCACTTTTCCTCCCTCTCATAAACCTGCTCATCCTCCATCCTTCTGCCCTTCCCACTCCCGCCCCTACCCCATCCCGCTCTTCCCATCGTCTTCCCTCTCGCCGCAGATCCATCCCTTCGTTCTCATTCCTTCCGCCGCTTCTCACTCTCGCCCTTCCCTCTGTTTTTTATCCCTCCCGTTGCTAGTCCTTCCCTTCCTTCACTCACCTTCCCTTCTTACCCATCATGTAGACTTCCCCTCCCGCCACCAGCCCTTCGCATCGTCCTCCCTCCTACATCACACTCTCTGCTCCCCCTTCCTGCACCTCCTTCACTCCCACTTCATCCCTTTTTCACCTGTACCACTCCCCCCTGTTCCCCCCTCTTCATCCTTCTTTCACCTGCACCTCTCCCCCTGTTCCCCCTCTTCATCCCTGTTTCACCTGCACCTCTCCCCCTGTTCCCCCTCTTCATCCCTGTTTCACCTGCACCTCTTCCCCTGTTCCCCCTCTTCATCCCTGTTTCACCTGCACCACTCCCCCTGTTCCCCGCTCTTCATCCCAGTTTCACCTGCACCTCTCCCCCTCTTCATCCTTATTTCACCTGCACCACTCCCACTGCTCCCCCTCTTCATCAATGTTTCACCTGCACCACTCCCCCTGTTCCCCCGCCTCATGCCTGTTTCACCTGCACCACTCCCCCTTTCCCCCTCTTCATCCCTGTTTCACCTGCACCACCCCCCCTGTTCCCCCTCCTCATGCCTGTTTCACCTGCACCACTCCCCCTGTTTCACCTGCACCACTCCCCCTGTTCCCCCCTTTTTGGGATGAAGAGCCCTCCTGGTTGTCTGGGTTCGAATCCTTCATAGGTGTGGAGTTTTCAATTGCATATTGGCTTGCTTGGGGACCATTCAATCTTTTTCCCAAGCCATATATTGTTATATATATATATATATATTTATATATATATATATATATATATATATATATATATATATATATATATATATATATATATATATATATATATATATATATATATATATATATATATATATATATTTTTTTTTTTTTTTTTTTTACTTTTAAGTTTTTGAGGGTACCACCTCTGGTGCCAATGTAGGGACCCATAGCCTCGGAGAAGAAAATAAAAAGTATTCAGAGGAGACCTTGTGGTTTCTCACTGAGCACTAATATTATCTTCTACCACCCCCATTCTTGTGTATGTACACATATATATTTACTTTATTTGAACTTTGTTACAAAAAAGGAGTTACATATGGGTTACAGAGATGGTTATCATAGGTTGTCGAGTTCCTCCAGCTCCTCAAATGGCGGGCTGGAACCCTGGATGCAGTGCGCATTTCCCCTCTGTATCGCCACACTGAGGCGCTGGAAAAGAAAGCTTGCAGCTCTTGGGTCCCTTGTTGTTTCAATGAGCCTAGAACCCAGTTCCTTCAAAAAACTGGTAGCACTTTTACCCCAGGCGCCGAGTGTCTCAGAAGCAATGGGGACAAAATTGTAGTGGTGATCCAGTTCTCTATATTTACGGGATTTGGCTGCTTCCCTGTGGGTGGCAGCGCCACCTGGTTGTGCAACACTGAGGTTAATGTAGGTGTTAGCCAGGGTTGATACGCACGTGTAGTGCGTACCACCCCCATTCTTTTGTATGTACACATATTTATTTATATTAGAGAAGAGAAGAAAATATCAAGGTGGTCAGTGAGTATCCAAAGGTCTTCTCTGAGTACTCTTTATTTTCTTCTCCGAGGCTATGGGTCCCTACACTTGCACTAGAGGTGGTACCCCTTCTATGTTTAAAAAAAAAAAAAAATATATATATATATATATATATATATATATATATATATATATATATATATATATATATATATGTATATATATGTATATGTATATATATATAAATATATATATATATATATATATATATATTTATATATATATATATATATAGATATATATATATATATATATATATATATATATATATATATATATATAAATATATATATATATATATATATATTTATATATATATATATATATATATATATATATATATATATATATATATATATATATATATATGTGTGTGTGTGTGTGTGTGTCGTACCTAGTAGCCAGAATGCACTTCTCAGCCTACTATGCAAAGTCCGATTTGCCTAATAAGCCAAGTTTTCCTGAATTAATATATTTTCTCTAATTTTTTTCTTATGAAATGATAAAGCTACCCATTTCAGTATGTATGAGGTCAATTTTTTTATTAGAGTTAAAATTAATGTAGATATATGACCGAACCTAACCAACCCTACCTAACCTAACCTAACCTATCTTTATAGGTTAGATTTGGTTAGGTAGCTGAAAAAGTTAGGTTAGGTTAGGTTAGGTAGTCGAAAAATCATTAATTCATGAAAACTTGGCTTATTAGGCAAATCGGGCCTTGCATAGTAGGCTGAGAAGTGCGTTTTGGCTACTAGGTACGACATATATATATATATATATATATATATATATATATATATATATATATATATATATATATATATATATATGTATATACACACACACACATGTGTGTGTGTATGTGTATTTTCTTTAAAAATTTTATATTTATAAATATATATGTATATAAAAATATTGATCTGAGCCTGTATGGATATGGACCCTGTGGGTCCAGGAGGCCATCTGTGTCCCCTCAGATGGTCTCCCTTATCACAGTTTGTGTCTATGGATGTGTGTGAATGTGTGAGTGTGAGTGTCACTGTGAGTGGCCGGGTGAGTGTGGGTGTCCCTGTGAGTGTCCGGATGATTATGTGTCCGGTTACATCTGTGGTTTCAGGAGGTCATCTGTGTCCCCTCAGATGGTCTCCCTTATCACAGTCTATGGATGTGTGTGTGTGAGTGTCCCTGTGAATGTTCGGAGAAGGGTGTGTGTGTGTGTGTGTGTGTGTGAGTGTCCGGATTTATGTGAGGTTTGGTTCCAGGAACCATTTGTGTCCCTCCTCCCCCAAATCTCCTCCCTGATTCCCACCGTGGGTTCGAATCCCAGGTGATTAGACCTACCCTAGGTCTATGGATCCAAGGTATCCATCCGTGGGCCCAACGGATTTCACCCCTTCCCCACTTTCCTAGGGCCAGGCCAATTCCAGCTATCCGGGAAACCTGTCGAAACAGAGGCAGCTACAGGAGGGGACACACAAATATTTGTGCCCTGCAGTTACACAACCGTTCCGACAGGCTCGATCGTAATCTATCCAGATGAGAACACGTTCTCCTCCGACTAGACCACGCTGGAGTCGCTGTATGTTTAAAATTTGGTTCCTTTATTTATAGTTAGTATTTTTGGTGTATTAATTGATTTGTTTTATATTTTTAATGACTTAGGTAGAGTGATTTAAGGAGTCGGGGGAGGTGGGGGGGGGGGGGTAGGGGTGGTAGCGTGTGTAGTAGATTATACGAGATCGTGGTTAGTTAGTATTTATCTAGTTGTGTTCACCTAGCTGTTCTTGCGAGGGTTGAGCTCTGCTCTTTCGGCCCGCCTCTCAACTGTCAGTCAATCAATTTTTACTAGCTAATAAAAAAAAATTCCACATACACACACCCAAGAAGCAGCCCGTAACAGATGTCTAATGCCCAAGTACCTATGTACTGCTAGGTAAGAGGAGCATCAGAATGAATGAAACTCTGTTGATTTTCGTTTGCGCCATCACCGGGGGATCGAACTTTGACCCTAGGATTACGAGTCGAGAGCGCTGTCCACTCAGCTATAAAGCCCCCTAGTGTGTGTATTGGTGCAAAAGATAATTTGGGAGAGGTTAATGGAAAGGAATGATGTTTGGTGGCCTTGAAGGCACTGGCTGGAAGAGGGTTGCCAGTTATGAATTTAAATTATAAATTTATTAAGATAGGATATATATGCAAAAGACGTTGTGAGAGATAGTAAGAAAAGTGTTTCTGACTGAGGTTAGGTACTGTGTGATTGACTTGTATGTTAGGAAAAAGAATATTTATCAAAAACATAGATGATCTTTAGAAATGTTTGTTTGCAAGTAGTTGCAAATTATTGGGTAAAAAGCCAATGGTTACCGTACCTTTAACAAACAAACGTGAGCACTATTAGTCGACGGGGGTCAGAGAGTGAGAGTGAACAGCGAAACAGTAACAAAAAATGTGACAATAATGGGAAACTATGTCATTCAAACGTATACATGTTAACCATATAAATTACAGTAACACTAAACGCGCGCATACGTACATATGTCAATCAATTTACATAAATAAACATTCACTAATATGTACCTTTAAAATGGACACATACAGATAATTACCGTACACATGTCAGTTTAATTACAGGTACACATAAACACATATAGCTTCACGTGTCTGTCGGTCATGACAATAGTACACATGGATACGAACACAAAACAGT
Source organism: Procambarus clarkii (assembly GCF_040958095.1). Classification (NCBI taxonomy): domain Eukaryota; kingdom Metazoa; phylum Arthropoda; class Malacostraca; order Decapoda; family Cambaridae; genus Procambarus; species Procambarus clarkii. The sequence continues at coordinate 34,628,175 of NC_091201.1, forward strand.
CCATTATCAACTAGTGTGTGTGTGTGTGTGTGTGTGTGTGTGTATTCTCACCTGGTTCTGTTTGCAGGGGTTGAAGCTCTGGCTCTTTGATCCCGTCTCTGTGTGTGTGTGTGTGTGTGTGTGTGTGTGTGTGTGTGTGTGTGTGTGTGTGTGTGTGTGTGTGTGTGTGTGTTTTATCCTTATATTTACTATATGTATCTGCAGAATCGAGTTATTAGCTCTTGGACCCCGCCTATCAAATAAATGTATTTATCCTCTTTTATATCTACTACATCTATTTCTCTCTAACTAACACACACACACAAACACACACACACACACACACACACACACACATACACACACACACATACAAACTGGAGGCCTAGCGTCTAAATGGAGAGAGTTCGATGGTTATAATCCTAATGGTCCCCGATCGAATCCCGGTTGATGCAATAGCAAATCGAAAGATATTCTTTAACCTGATTCGACTGTTCACCTAGCATAAATGTATCCATCAATGTATCCATCTATCTATCTACTTATATATGTCAATCCATCAATCTATCTTCCCATTAAACCAACCATTTATCATTATATACATCTATCTATCCATGTACCCGTCCATCAACTCATCTTTCTATCCATCCATCTAGTCATCTGTCTTTCCGTCCATCAACTCATCTATGCATCCGTCTATCCGTCAATATATATATTTAGCAATCAATGTATCCATCCATCTATCTACCTATATAAATTTACCATTAATCTATCCATTTATCATAACCATCTATCAACACCCTCCCCACTCCCTCTCCTATTTTACTACTAAACTCCCTCCTCTCATTCTGGCACCTTCTCCTTCACTTTTCCTCCCTCTCATAAACCTGCTCATCCTCCATCCTTCTGCCCTTCCCACTCCCGCCCCTACCCCATCCCGCTCTTCCCATCGTCTTCCCTCTCGCCGCAGATCCATCCCTTCGTTCTCATTCCTTCCGCCGCTTCTCACTCTCGCCCTTCCCTCTGTTTTTTATCCCTCCCGTTGCTAGTCCTTCCCTTCCTTCACTCACCTTCCCTTCTTACCCATCATGTAGACTTCCCCTCCCGCCACCAGCCCTTCGCATCGTCCTCCCTCCTACATCACACTCTCTGCTCCCCCTTCCTGCACCTCCTTCACTCCCACTTCATCCCTTTTTCACCTGTACCACTCCCCCCTGTTTCCCCCTCTTCATCCTTCTTTCACCTGCACCTCTCCCCCTGTTCCCCCTCTTCATCCCTGTTTCACCTGCACCTCTCCCCTGTTCCCCCTCTTCATCCCTGTTTCACCTGCACCTCTTCCCCTGTTCCCCCTCTTCATCCCTGTTTCACCTGCACCACTCCCCCTGTTCCCCGCTCTTCATCCCAGTTTCACCTGCACCTCTCCCCCTCTTCATCCTTATTTCACCTGCACCACTCCCACTGCTCCCCCTCTTCATCAATGTTTCACCTGCACCACTCCCCCTGTTCCCCCGCCTCATGCCTGTTTCACCTGCACCACTCCCCCTTTTCCCCCTCTTCATCCCTGTTTCACCTGCACCACCCCCCCTGTTCCCCCTCCTCATGCCTGTTTCACCTGCACCACTCCCCCTGTTTCACCTGCACCACTCCCCCTGTTCCCCCCTTTTTGGGATGAAGAGCCCTCCTGGTTGTCTGGGTTCGAATCCTTCATAGGTGTGGAGTTTTCAATTGCATAGTGGCTTGCTTGGGGACCATTCAATCTTTTTCCCAAGCCATATATTGTTATATATATATATATATTTATATATATATATATATATTTATATATATATATAATATATATATATATATATATATATATATATATATATATATATTTTTTTTTTTTTACTTTTAAGTTTTTGAGGGTACCACCTCTGGTGCCAATGTAGGGACCCATAGCCTCGGAGAAGAAAATAAAAAGTATTCAGAGGAGACCTTGTGGTTTCTCACTGAGCACTAATATTATCTTCTACCACCCCCATTCTTGTGTATGTACACATATATATTTACTTTATTTGAACTTTGTTACAAAAAAGGAGTTACATATGGGTTACAGAGATGGTTATCATAGGTTGTCGAGTTCCTCCAGCTCCTCAAATGGCGGGCTGGAACCCTGGATGCAGTGCGCATTTCCCCTCTGTATCGCCACACTGAGGCGCTGGAAAAGAAAGCTTGCAGCTCTTGGGTCCCTTGTTGTTTCAATGAGCCTAGAACCCAGTTCCTTCAAAAAACTGGTAGCACTTTTACCCCAGGCGCCGAGTGTCTCAGAAGCAATGGGGACAAAATTGTAGTGGTGATCCAGTTCTCTATATTTACGGGATTTGGCTGCTTCCCTGTGGGTGGCAGCGCCACCTGGTTGTGCAACACTGAGGTTAATGTAGGTGTTAGCCAGGGTTGATACGCACGTGTAGTGCGTACCACCCCCATTCTTTTGTATGTACACATATTTATTTATATTAGAGAAGAGAAGAAAATATCAAGGTGGTCAGTGAGTATCCAAAGGTCTTCTCTGAGTACTCTTTATTTTCTTCTCCGAGGCTATGGGTCCCTACACTTGCACTAGAGGTGGTACCCCTTCTATGTTTAAAAAAAAAAAAAAATATATATATATATATATATATATATATATATATATATATATATATATATATATATATATATATATATGTATATATATGTATATGTATATATATAAACTATATATATATATATATATATATATATATTTATATATACATATATATATATATATAGATATATATATATATATATATATATATATAATATATATATATATGTCGTACCTAGTAGCCAGAACTCACTTTTTGGCCTACTATGCAAGGCCCGATTTGCCTACTAAGCCAAGTTTTCCTGAATTAATATATTTTTTCTAATTTTTTTCTTATGAAATGATAAAGCTACCCATTTCATTATGTATGAGGTCAATTTTTGTTTATTGGAGTTAAAATTAACGTAGATATATGACCGAACCTAACCAACCCTACCTAACCTAACCTAACATATATCTATAGGTTAGGTTTGGTTAAGTAGCCGGAAAAGTTAGGTTAGGTTAGGTTAGGTAGGTTAGGTAGTCGGAAAACAATTAATTCATGAAAACTTGGCTTATTAGGCAAATTGGGCCTTGCATAGTAGGCTCAGAAGTGCATTCTGGCTACTAGGTACGACATATATATATATATTTATATATATATATGTCGTACCTAGTAGCCAGAACGCACTTCTCAGCCTACTATGCAAGGCCCGATTTGCCTAATAAGCCAAGTTTTCATGAATTAATTGTTTTTTGGCTACCTAACCTACCTAACCTAACCTAACCTAACTTTTTCGGCTACCTAACCTAACCTAACCTATATAGATAGGTTAGGTTAGGTTAGGTAGGGTTGGTTAGGTTCGGTCTTATATATACGTTAATTTTAACTCCAATAAAAAAAATTGACCTCATACATAATGAAATGGGTGGCTTTTTCATTTCATAAGAAAAAAATTAGAGAAAATATATTAATTCAGGAAAACTTGGCTTATTAGGCAAATCGGGCCTTGCATAGTAGGCTGAGAAGTGCGTTCTGGCTACTAGGTACGACATATATATATATATATATATATTATATATATATATATATATATATATATATATATATATATATATATATATATATATATGTGTGTGTGTGTGTGTGTGTGTGTCGTACCTAGTAGCCAGAATGCACTTCTCAGCCTACTATGCAAAGTCCGATTTGCCTAATAAGCCAAGTTTTCCTGAATTAATATATTTTCTCTAATTTTTTTCTATGAAATGATAAAGCTACCCATTTCAGTATGTATGAGGTCAATTTTTTTATTAGAGTTAAAATTAATGTAGATATATGACGAACCTAACCAACCCTACCCTAACCTAACCTAACCTATCTTATAGGTTAGATTGGTTAGGTAGCTGAAAAAGTTAGGTTAGGTTAGGTTAGGTAGGTTAGGTAGTCGAAAAATCATTAATTCATGAAAACTTGGCTTATTAGGCAAATCGGGCCTTGCATAGTAGGCTGAGAAGTGCGTTTTGGCTACTAGGTACGACATATATATATATATATATATATATATATATATATATATATATATATATATATATATATATATAATATATATATATATGTGTCGTACCTAATAGCCAGAACGCACTTCTCAGCCTACTATTCAAGGCCCGATTTGCCTAATAAGCCAAGTTTTCATAAATTAATGTTTTTTCGTCTACCTAACCTACCTAACCTAACCTAACCTAGCTTTTTTTGGCTACCTAACCTAACCTTACTATAAATATAGGTTAGGTTAGGTTAGGTAGGGTTGGTTAGGTTCGGTCATATATCTACGTTAATTTTAACTCCAATAAAAAAAGTTGACCTCATACATAGAGAAAAGGGTTGCTTTATCATTTCATAAGAAAAAAATTATAGTAAATATATTAATTTCAGGAAACTTGGCTTATTAGGCAATCGGGCCTTGAATAGTAGGCCTGAAAAGTGAGTTCGTGGCTACTAGGTACGACATATATATATATATATGTATATACACACACACACATGTGTGTGTGTGTGTTGTATTTTCTTTAAAAATTTTATATTATAAATATATATGTATATAAAAATATTGATCTGAGCCTGTATGGATATGGACCCTGTGGGTCCAGGAGGCCATCTGTGTCCCCCTCAGAGGTCTCCCTTATCACAGTTTGTGTCTATGGATGTGTGTGAATGTGTGAGTGTGAGTGTCACTGTGAGTGGCCGGGTGAGTGTGGGTGTCCCTGTGAGTGTCCGGATGATTATGTGTCCGGTACATCTGTGGTTTCAGGAGGTCATCTGTGTCCCCTCAGATGGTCTCCCTTATCACAGTCTATGGATGTGTTTGTGTGTGAGTGTCCCTGTGAATGTTCGGAGAAGGGTGTGTGTGGTGTGTGTGTGTGTGTGTGTCCGGATTTATGTGAGGTTTGGTTCCAGGAACCATTTGTGTCCCTCCTCCCCCAAATCTCCTCCCTGATTCCCACCGTGGGTTTCGAATCCCAGGTGATTAGACCTACCCTAGGTCTATGGATCCAAGGATCCATCCGTGGGCCCAACGGATTTCACCCCTTCCCCACTTTCCTAGGGCCAGGGCCAATTCCAGCTATCCGGGAAACCTGTCGAACAGAGGCAGCTACAGGATGGGGACACACACATATTTGTGCCCTGCAGTTTACACAACCGTTCCGACAGGCTCGATCGTAATCTATCCAGATGAGAACACGTTCTCCTCCGACTAGACCACGCTGGATGTCGCTGTATGTTTAAAATTTGGTTCCTTTATTTATAGTAGTATTTTTGGTGTATTAATTGATTTGTTTTATATTTTTAATGACTTAGGTAGAGTGATTTAAGGAGTCGGGGGAGGTGGGGGGGGGTGGGGGTGGTAGCGTGTGTAGTAGATTATACGAGATCGTGGTAGTTAGTATTTATCTAGTTGTGTTCACCTAGCTGTTCTTGCGAGGGTTGAGCTTGCTCTGTCGGCCCGCCTCTCAACTGTCAGTCAATCAATTTTTACTAGCTAATAAAAAAAATTCCACATACACACACCCAAGAAGCAGCCCGTAAACAGATGTCTAATGCCCAAGTACCTATGTACTGCTAGGTAAGAGGAGCATCAGAATGAATGAAACTCTGTTGATTTTCGTTTGCGCCATCACCGGGGGATCGAACTTTGACCCTAGGATTACGAGTCGGAGGAGCGCTGTTCCACTCAGCTATAAAGCCCCCTAGTGTGTGTATTGGTGCAAAAGATAATTTGGGAGAGGTTAATGGAAAGGAATGATGTTTTGGTGGCCTTGAAGGCACTGGCTGGAAGAGGGTTGCCAGTTATGAATTTAAATTATAAATTTATTAAGATAGGATATATATGCAAAAGACGTTGTGAGAGATAGTAAGAAAAGTGTTTCTGACTGAGGTTAGGTACTGTGTGATTGACTTGTATGTTAGGAAAAAGAATATTTATCAAAAACCATAGATGATCTTTAGAAATGTTTTGTTTGCAAGTAGTTGCAACTATTGGGTAAAAGCCAATGGTTACCGTACCTTTAACAAACAACGTGAGCACTATTAGTCGACGGGGGTCAGAGAGTGAGAGTGAACAGCGAAACAGTAACAAAAAATGTGACAATAATGGGAAACTATGTCATTCAAACGTATACATGTTAACCATATAAATTACAGTAACACTAAACGCGCGCATACGTACATATGTCAATCAATTTACATAAATAAACCATTCACTAATATGTACCTTTAAAATGGACACATACAAGATAATTACCGTACACATGTCAGTTAATTACAGGTACACATAAACACATATAGCTTCACGTGTCTGTCGGTCATGACAATAGTACACATGGATACGAACACAAAACAGTCCATTATCAACTAGTGTGTGTGTGTGTGTGGGTGTGTGTGGTATTGTCACCTGGTTCTGTTTGCATGGGGTTGAGCTCTGGCTCTTTGATCCCGTCTCTGTGTGTGTGTTGTGTGTGGTGTGTGTGTGTGTGTGTGGTGTGTGTGTGTGTGTGTGTGTGTGTGTGTGTGTGTGTGTGTGTTTTATCTTATATTTACTATATGTATCTGCAGAATCGAGTTATTAGTCTTGGACCCCGCCTATCAATAAATGTATTTATCCTCTTTTATATCTACTACATCTATTTCTCTCTAACTACACACACACACACAAACACACACACACACACACACACACACACACACACATACACACACACACATACAAACTGGAGGCCTAGCGTCTAAATGGAGAGAGTTCGATGGTTATAATCCTAATGGTCCCCGATCGAATCCCGGTTGATGCAATAGCAAATCGAAAGATATTCTTTAACCTGATTCGACTGTTCACCTAGCATAAATGTATCCATCAATGTATCCATCTATCTATCTACTTATATCTGTCAACCATCAATCTATCTTCCCATTAACCAACCATTTATCATTATATACATCTATCTATCCATGTACCCGTCCATCAACTCATCTTTCTATCCATCCATCTAGTCATCCTGTCTTTCCGTCCATCAACTCATCTATGCATCCGTCTATCCGTCAATATATTATATTAGCAATCAATGTATCCATCCATCTATCTACCTATATAAATTTACCATTAATCTATCCATTTATCATAACCATCTATCAACACCCTCCCCCACTCCCTCTCCTATTTTACTACTAAACTCCCTCCTCTCATTCTGGCACCTTCTCCTTCACTTTTTCCTCCCTCTCATAAACCTGCTCATCCTCCATCCTTCTGCCCTTCCCACTCCCGCACCCTACCCCATCCCGCTCTTCCCGCGTTCTTCCCTCTCGCCGCAGATCCATCCCTTCGTTCTCATTCCTTCCGCCGCTTCTCACTCTCGCCCTTCCCTCTGTTTTTTATCCCTCCCGTTGCTAGTCCTTCCCTTCCTTCACTCACCTTCCCTTCTTACCATCATGTAGACTTCCCCTCCCGCCACCAGCCCTTCGCATCGTCCTCCCTCCTACATCACACTCTCTGCCTCCCCCTTCCTGCCCTCCTTCACTCCCACTTCATCCCTTTTTTCACCTGTACCACTCCCCCCTGTTCCCCCTCTTCATCCTTCTTTCACCTGCACCTCTCCCCCTGTTCCCCCTCTTCATCCCTGTTTCACCTGCACCTCTCCCCCTGTTCCCCCTCTTCATCCCTGTTTCACCTGCACCTCTTCCCCTGTTCCCCCTCTTCATCCCTGTTTCACCTGCACCACTCCCCCTGTTCCCCGCTCTTCATCCCAGTTTCACCCTTGCACCTCTCCCCCTCTTCATCCTTATTTCACCTGCACCACTCCCACTGCTCCCCCTCTTCATCAATGTTTCACCTGCACCACTCCCCCTGTTCCCCCGCCTCATGCCTGTTTCACCTGCACCACTCCCCTTTCCCCCCTCTTCATCCCTGTTTTCACCTGCACCACCCCCCCTGTTCCCCCTCCTCATGCCTGTTTCACCTGCACCACTCCCCTGTTTCACCTGCACCACTCCCCCTGTTCCCCCCTTTTTTGGGGATGAAGAGCCCATCCTGGTTGTCTGGGTTCGAATCCTTCATAGGTGTGGAGTTTTCAATTGCATATTGGCTTGCTTGGGGACCATTCAATCCTTTTTCCCAAGCCATATATTGTTATATATATATATATATTTATATATATATATATATATATATATATATATATATATTATATATATATATATATATATATATATATATATATATATATATATATATATATATATATATTTTTTTTTTTTTTTTTTTTTTTTTTACTTTTAAGTTTTTGAGGGTACCACCTCTGGTGCCAATGTAGGGACCCATAGCCTCGGAGAAGAAAATAAAAAGTATTCAGAGGAGACCTTGTGGTTTCTCACTGAGCACTAATATTATCTTCTACCACCCCCATTCTTGTGTATGTACACATATATATTTACTTTATTTGAACTTTGTTACAAAAAGGAGTTACATATGGGTTACAGAGATGGTTATCATAGGTTGTCGAGTTCCTCCAGCTCCTCAAATGGCGGGCTGGAACCCTGGATGCAGTGCGCATTTCCCCTCTGTATCGCCACACTGAGGCGCTGGAAAGAAAGCTTGCAGCTCTTGGGTCCCTTGTTGTTTCAATGAGCCTAGAACCCCAGTTCCTTCAAAAAACTGTAGCACTTTTACCCCAGGCGCCGAGTGTCTCAGAAGCAATGGGGACAAAATTGTAGTGGTGATCCAGTTCTCTATATTTACGGGATTTTGGCTGCTTCCCTGTGGGTGGCAGCGCCACCTGGTTGTGCAACACTGAGGTTAATGTAGGTGTTAGCCAGGGTTGATACGCACGTGTAGTGCGTACCACCCCCATTCTTTTGTATGTACACATATTTATTTATATTAGAGAAGAGAAGAAAATATCAAGGTGGTCAGTGAGTATCCAAAGGTCTTCTCTGAGTACTCTTTATTTTCTTCTCCGAGGCTATGGGTCCCTACACTTGCACTAGAGGTCGGTACCCCTTCTATGTTTAAAAAAAAAAAAAAATAATATATATAGATATATATATATATATATATATAATATATATATATATATATATATATATCTATATATATATAGGTATATATATGTATATGTATATATATATAAATATATATATATATATATATATATATTTATATATATATAATCTATATATAGATATATATATATATATATATATATTATAATATACTATATATAATATATATATATATATATATATATTTATATATATATATATATATATATATATATATATATATATATATATATATATATGTGTGTGTGTGTGTGTCGGTGTCGTAGCCTAGTAGCCAGAATGCACTTCTCAGCCTACTATGCAAAGTCCGATTTGCCTAATAAGCCAAGTTTTCCTGAATTAATATATTTTCTCTAATTTTTTTTCTTATGAAATGATAAAGCTACCCATTTCAGTATGTATGAGGTTCAATTTTTTTATTAGAGTTAAAATTAATGTAGATATATGACCGAACCTAACCAACCCTACCTACCTAACCTAACCTATCTTTATAGGTTAGATTGGTTAGGTAGCTGAAAAAGTTAGGTTAGGTTAGGTATCGGTAGTCGAAAAATCATTAATTCATGAAAACTTGGCTTATTAGGCAAATCGGGCTTGCATAGTAGGCTGAGAAGTGCGTTTTGGCTACTAGGTACACATATATATATATATATATATATATATATATATAATATATATTATATATATATATGTATATACACACACACACATGTGTGTGTGGTGTGGTATTTTCTTTAAAAATTTTATATTTATAAATATATATGTATATATAAAAATATTGATCTGAGCCTGTATGGATATGGACCCTGTGGGTCCAGGAGGCCATCTGGTCCCCTCAGATGGTCTCCCTTATCACAGTTTGTGTCTATGGATGTGTGTGAATGTGTGAGTGTGAGTGTCACTGTGAGTGCCGGGTGAGTGTGGGTGTCCCTGTGAGTGTCCGGATGATTATGTGTCCGGTTACATCTGTGGTTTCAGGAGGTCATCTGTGTCCCCTCAGATGGTCTCCCTTATCACAGTCTATGATGTGTGTGTGTGAGTGTCCCTGTGAATGTTCGGAGAAGGGTGTGTGTGTGTGTGTGGTGGTGTGAGTGTCCGGATTTATGTGAGGTTTGGTTTCCAGGAACCATTTGTGTCCCTCCTCCCCCCCAATCTCCTCCCTGATTCCCACCGTGGGTTCGAATCCCAGGTGATTAGACCTACCCTAGGTCTATGGATCCAAGGTATCCATCCGTGGGGCCCAACGGATTTCACCCCTTCCCCACTTTCCTAGGGCCAGGCCAATTCCAGCTATCCGGGAAACCTGTCGAAACAGAGGCAGCTACAGGAGGGGACACACAAATATTTGTGCCCTGCAGTTACACAACCGTTCCGACAGGCTCGATCGTAATCTATCCAGATGAGAACACGTTCTCCTCCGACTAGACCACGCTGGAGTCGCTGTATGTTTAAAATTTGGTTCCTTTATTTATAGTTAGTATTTTGGTGTATTAATTGATTTGTTTTATATTTTTAATGACTTAGGTAGAGTGATTTAAGGAGTCGGGGGAGGTGGGGGGGGGGGGGGGGGGGTAGGGGTGGTAGCGTGTGTAGTAGATTATACGAGATCGTGGTTAGTTAGTATTTATCTAGTTGTGTTCACCTAGCTGTTCTTGCGAGGGTTGAGCTCTGCTCTTTCGGCCCGCCTCTCAACTGTCAGTCAATCAATTTTTACTAGCTAATAAAAAAAAATTCCACATACACACACCCAAGAAGCAGCCCGTAACAGATGTCTAATGCCCAAGTACCTATGTACTGCTAGGTAAGAGAGGCATCAGAATGAATGAAACTCTGTTGATTTTCGTTTGCGCCATCACCGGGGGATCGAACTTTGGACCCTAGGATTACGAGTCGAGAGCGCTGTCCACTCAGCTATAAAGCCCCCTAGTGTGTGTATTGGTGCAAAAGATAATTTGGGAGAGGTTAATGGAAAGGAATGATGTTTGGTGGCCTTGAAGGCACTGGCTGGAAGAGGGTTGCCAGTTATGAATTTAAATTATAAATTTATTAAGATAGGATATATATGCAAAAGACGTTGTGAGAGATAGTAAGAAAAGTGTTTCTGACTGAGGTTAGGTACTGGTGATTGACTTGTATGTTAGGAAAAAGAATATTTATCAAAAACATAGATGATCTTTAGAATGTTTGTTTGCAAGTAGTTGCAAATTATTGGGTAAAAAGCCAATGGTTACCGTACCTTTAACAAACAAACGTGAGCACTATTAGTCGACGGGGGTCAGAGAGTGAGAGTGAACAGCGAAACAGTAACAAAAAATGTGACAATAATGGGAAAACTATGTCATTCAAACGTATACATGTTAACCATATAAATTACAGTAACACTAAACGCGCGCATACGTACATATGTCAATCAATTTACATAAATAAACATTCACTAATATGTACCTTTAAAATGGACACATACAGATAATTACCGTACACATGTCAGTTTAATTACAGGTACACATAAACACATATAGCTTCACGTGTCTGTCGGTCATGACAATAGTACACATGGATACGAACACAAAACAGTCCATTATCAACTAGTGTGTGTGTGTGTGTGTGTGTGTGTGTGTATTCTCACCTGGTTCTGTTTGCAGGGGTTGAGCTCTGGCTCTTTGATCCCGTCTCTGTGTGTGTGTGTGTGTGTGTGTGTGTGTGTGTGTGTGTGTGTGTGTGTGTGTGTGTGTGTGTGTGTGTGTGTGTGTGTGTTTATCCTTATATTTACTATATGTATCCTGCAGAATCGAGTTATTAGCTCTTGGACCCCGCCTATCAAATAAATGTATTTAGCCTCTTTTATATCTACTACATCTATTTCTCTCTAACTAACACACACACACAACACACACACACACACACACACACACACACACACACACACACATACACACACACACATACAAACTGGAGGCCTAGCGTCTAAATGGAGAGAGTTCGATGGTTATAATCCTAATGGTCCCCGATCGAATCCCGGTTGATGCAATAGCAAATCGAAAGATATTCTTTAACCTGATTCGACTGTTCACCTAGCATACATGTATCCATCAATGTATCCATCTATCTATCTACTTATATATGTCAATCCATCAATCTATCTTCCCATTAAACCAACCATTTATCATTATATACATCTATCTATCCATGTACCCGTCCATCAACTCATCTTTCTATCCATCCATCTAGTCATCTGTCTTTCCGTCCATCAACTCATCTATGCATCCGTCTATCCGTCAATATATATATTTAGCAATCAAGTATCCATCCATCTATCTTACCTATATAAATTTACCATTAATCTATCCATTTATCATCAACCATCTATCAACACCCTCCCCACTCCCTCTCCTATTTTACTACTAAACTCCCTCCTCTCATTCTGGCACCTTCTCTCTTCACTTTTCCTCCCTCTCATAAACCTGCTCATCCTCCATCCTTCTGCCCTTCCCACTCCCGCCCTACCCCATCCCGCTCTTCCCATCGTCTTCCCTCTCGCCGCAGATCCATCCCTTCGTTCTCATTCCTTCCGCCGCTTCTCACTCTCGCCCTTCCCTCTGTTTTTTATCCCTCCCTTTGCTAGTCCTTCCCTTCCTTCACTCACCTTCCCTTCTTACCCATCATGTAGACTTCCCCTCCCGCCACCAGCCCTTCGCATCGTCCTCCCTCCTACATCACACTCTCTGCTCCCCTTCCTGCACCTCCTTCACTCCACTTCATCCCTTTTTCACCTGTACCACTCCCCCTGTTCCCCCTCTTCATCCTTCTTTCACCTGCACCTCTCCCCCTGTTCCCCCTCTTCATCCCTGTTTCACCTGCACCTCTCCCCCCTGTTCCCCCTCTTTCATCCCTGTTTCACCTGCACCTCTTCCCCTGTTCCCCCTCTTCATCCCTGTTTCACCTGCACCACTCCCCCTGTTCCCCGCTCTTCATCCCAGTTTCACCTGCACCTCTCCCCCTCTTCATCCTTATTTCACCTGCACCACTCCCACTGCTCCCCCTCTTCATCAATGTTTCACCTGCACCACTCCCCCTGTTCCCCCGCCCATCATGCCTGTTTCACCTGCACCACTCCCCCTTTTCCCCCCTCTTCATCCCTGTTTCACCTGCACCCACCCCCCCCTGTTCCCCCTCCTCATGCCTGTTTCACCTGCACCACTCCCCCTGTTTCACCCTGCACCACTCCCCCTGTTCCCCCCTTTTTGGATGAAGAGGCCCTCCTGGTTGTCTGGGTTCGAATCCTTCATAGGTGTGGAGTTTTCAATTGCATAGTGGCTTGCTTGGGGACCATTCAATCTTTTTCCCAAGCCATATATTGTTATATATATATATATATTTATATATATATATTATATATTTATATATATATATATATATATATATATATATATATATATATATATATATATATATTTTTTTTTTACTTTTACAGTTTTTGAGGGTACCACCTCTGGTGCCAATGTAGGGACCCATAGCCTCGGAGAAGAAAATAAAAAGTATTCAGAGGAGACTTGTGGTTTCTCACTGAGCATAATATTATCTTCTACCACCCCATTCTTGTGTATGTACACATATATATTTACTTTATTTGAACTTTGTTACAAAAAAGGAGTTACATATGGGTTACAGAGATGGTTATCATAGGTTGTCGAGTTCCTCCAGCTCCTCAAATGGCGGGCTGGAAACCCTGGATGCAGTGCGCATTTCCCCTCTGTATCGCCACACTGAGGCGCTGGAAAAGAAAGCTTTGCAGCTCTTGGGTCCCTGTTGTTTCAATGAGCCTAGAACCAGTTCCTTCAAAAAACTGGTAGCACTTTTACCCCAGGCGCCGAGTGTCTCAGAAGCAATGGGGACAAAATTGTAGTGTGATCCAGTTCTCTATATTTACGGGATTGGCTGCTTCCCTGTGGGTGGCAGCGCACCTGGTTGTGCAACACTGAGGTTAATGTAGGTGTTAGCCAGGGTTGATACGCACGTGTAGTGCGTACCACCCCCATTCTTTTGTATGTACACATATTTATTTATATTAGAGAAGAGAAGAAAATATCAAGGTGGTCAGTGAGTATCCAAAGGTCTTCTCTGAGTACTCTTTATTTTCTTCTCCGAGGCTATGGGTCCCTACACTTGCACTAGAGGTGGTACCCCTTCTATGTTTAAAAAAAAAAAAAAAAAAAAATATATATATATATATATTATATATATAATATATATATATATATATATATATATATATATATATATATAGTATATATATATATGTATATATATGTATATGTATATATATAAATATATATATATATATATATATATATATATATATTTATATATACATATATATATATATATATATATATATATATATATATATATATATATAAATATATATATATATGTCGTACCTAGTAGCCAGAACTCACTTTTTGGCCTACTATGCAAGGCCCGATTTGCCTACTAAGCCAAGTTTTCCTGAATTATATATTTTTTCTAATTTTTTTCTTATGAAATGATAAAGCTACCCATTCATTATGTATGAGGTCAATTTTTGTTTTATTGGAGTTAAAATTAACGTAGATATATGACCGAACCTAACCAACCCTACCTAACCTAACCTAACATATATCTATAGGTTAGGTTTGGTTAAGTAGCCGAAAAAGTTAGGTTAGGTTAGGTTAGGTAGGTTAGGTAGTCGGAAAACAATTAATTCATGAAAACTTGGCTTATTAGGCAAATTGGGCCTTGCATAGTAGGCTCAGAAGTGCATTCTGGCTACTAGGTACGACATAGATATATATATTTATATATATATATGTCGTACCTAGTAGCCAGAAACGCACTTCTCAGCCTACTATGCAAGGCCCGATTTGCCTAATAAGCCAAGTTTTCATGAATTAATTGTTTTTTTGGCTACCTAACCTACCTAACCTAACCTAACCTAACTTTTTCGGCTACCTAACCTAACCTAACCCTATATAGATAGGTTAGGTTAGGTTAGGTAGGGTTGGTTAGGTTCGGTCTTATATATACGTTAATTTTAACTCCAATAAAAAAAAATTGACCTCATACATAATGAAATGGGTGGCTTTTTCATTTCATAAGAAAAAAATTAGAGAAAATATATTAATTCAGGAAAACTTGGCTTATTAGGCAAATCGGGCCTTGCATAGTAGGCTGAGAAGTGCGTTCTGGCTACTAGGTACGACATATATATATATATATATATATATATATATATATATATATATATATATATATATATATATATATATATATATATATATCGACATATATATATATATATGTATATACACACACACACATGTGTGTGTGTGTGTGTATTTTCTTTAAAAATTTTATATTTATAAATATATATGTATATAAAAATATTGATCTGAGCCTGTATGGATATGGACCCTGTGGGTCCAGGAGGCCATCTGTGTCCCCTCAGATGGGGGGACACAGATACACAGAAACCCTAATCACAGTTTGTGTCTATGGATGTGTGTGAATGTGTGAGTGTGAGTGTCACTGTGAGTGGCCGGGTGAGTGTGGGTGTCCCTGTGAGTGTCCGGATGATTATGTGTCCGGTTACATCTGTGGTTTCAGGAGGTCATTCTGTGTCCCCTCAGATGGTCTCCCTTATCACAGTCTATGGATGTGTGTGTGTGAGTGTCCTGTGAATGTTCGGAGAAGGGTGTGTGTGTGTGTGTGTGTGTGTGTCCGGATTTATGTGAGGTTTGGTTCCAGGAACCATTTGTGTCCCTCCTCCCCCAAATCTCCTCCCTGATTCCCACCGTGGGTTCGAATCCCAGGTGATTAGACCTACCCTAGGTCTATGGATCCAAGGTATCCATCCGTGGGCCCAACGGATTTCACCCCTTCCCACTTTCCTAGGGCCAGGCCAATTCCAGCTATCCGGGAAACCTGTCGAAACAGAGGCAGCTACAGGAGGGGACACACAAATATTTGTGCCCTGCAGTTACACAACCGTTCCGACAGGCTCGATCGTAATCTATCCAGATGAGAACACGTTCTCCTCCGACTAGACCACGCTGGAGTCGCTTGTATGTTTAAAATTTGGTTCCTTTATTTATAGTTAGTATTTTTGGTGTATTAATTGATTTGTTTTATATTTTTTAATGACTTAGGTAGAGTGATTTAAGGAGTCGGGGGAGGTGGGGGGGGGGGTGGGGGTGGTAGCGTGTGTAGTAGATTATACGAGATCGTGGTTAGTTAGTATTTATCTAGTTGTGTTCACCTAGCTGTTCTTGCGAGGGTTGAGCTCTGCTCTTTCGGCCCGCCTCTCAACTGTCAGTCAATCAATTTTTACTAGCTAATAAAAAAAAATTCCACATACACACACCCAAGAAGCAGCCCGTAACAGATGTCTAATGCCCAAGTACCTATGTACTGCTAGTAAGAGGAGCATCAGAATGAATGAAACTCTGTTGATTTTCGTTTGCGCCATCACCGGGGGATCGAACTTTGACCCTAGGATTACGAGTCGAGAGCGCTGTCCACTCAGCCTATAAAGCCCCCTAGTGTGTGTATTGGTGCAAAAGATAATTTGGGAGAGGTTAATGGAAAGGAATGATGTTTTGGTGGCCTTGAAGGCACTGGCTGGAAGAGGGTTGCCAGTTATGAATTTAAATTATAAATTTATTAAGATAGGATATATATGCAAAAGACGTTGTGAGCAGATAGTAAGGAAAAAGTGTTTCTGACTGAGGTTAGGTACTGTGTGATTGACTTGTATGTTAGGAAAAAGAATATTTATCAAAAACATAGATGATCTTTAGAAATGTTTGTTTGCAAGTAGTTGCAAATTATTGGGTAAAAAAGCCAATGGTTACCGTACCTTTAACAAACAAACGTGAGCACTATTAGTCGACGGGGGTCAGAGAGTGAGAGTGAACAGCGAAACAGTAACAAAAAATGTGACAATAATGGGAAAACTATGTCATTCAAACGTATACATGTTAACCATATAAATTACAGTAACACTAAACGCGCGCATACGTACATATGTCAATCAATTTACATAAATAAACATTCACTAATATGTACCTTTAAATGGACACATACAGATAATTACCGTACACATGTCAGTTTAATTACAGGTACACATAAACACATATAGGCTTCACGTGTCTGTCGGTCATGACAATAGTACACATGGATACGAACACAAAACAGTCCATTATCAACTAGTGTGTGTGTGTGTGTGTGTGTGTGTGTATTGTCACCTGGTTCTGTTTGCAGGGGTTGAGCTCTGGCTCTTTGATCCCGTCTCTGTGTGTGTGTGTGTGTGTGTGTGTGTGTGTGTGTGTGTGTGTGTTGTGTGTGTGTGTGTGTGTGTGTGTGTGTGTGTGTGTGTGTGTTTTATCCTTATATTTACTATATGTATCTGCAGAATCGAGTTATTAGCTCTTGGACCCCGCCTATCAAATAAATGTATTTATCCTCTTTTATATCTACTACATCTATTTCTCTCTAACTAACACACACACACAAACACACACACACACCACACACACACACACACACATACACACACACACATACAAACTGGAGGCCTAGCGTACTAAATGGAGAGAGTTCGATGGTTATAATCCTAATGGTCCCCGATCGAATCCCGGTTGATGCAATAGCAAATCGAAAGATATTCTTTAACCTGATTCGACTGTTCACCTAGCATAAATGTATCCATCAATGTATCCATCTATCTATCTACTTATATATGTCAATCCATCAATCTATCTTCCCATTAAACCAACCATTTATCATTATATACATCTATCTATCCATGTACCCGTCCATCAACTCATCTTTCTATCCATCCATCTAGTCATCTGTCTTTCCGTCCATCAACTCATCTATGCATCCGTCTATCCGTCAATATATATATTTAGCAATCAATGTATCCATCCATCTATCTACCTATATAAATTTACCATTAATCTATCCATTTATCATAACCATCTATCAACACCCTCCCCACTCCCTCTCCTATTTTACTACTAAACTCCCTCCTCTCATATCTGGCACCTTCTCCTTCACTTTTCCTCCCTCTCATAAACCTGCTCATCCTCCATCCTTCTGCCCTTCCCACTCCCGCCCCTACCCCATCCCGCTCTTCCCATCGTCTTCCCTCTCGCCGCAGATCCATCCCTTCGTTCTCATTCCTTCCGCCGCTTCTCACTCTCGCCCTTCCCTCTGTTTTTTATCCCTCCCGTTGCTAGTCCTTCCCTTCCTTCACTCACCTTCCCTTCTTACCCATCATGTAGACTTCCCCTCCCGCCACCAGCCCTTCGCATCGTCCTCCCTCCTACATCACACTCTCTGCTCCCCCTTCCTGCACCTCCTTCACTCCCACTTCATCCCTTTTTCACCTGTTACCACTCCCCCCGTGTTCCCCCCTCTTCATCCTTCTTTCACCTGCACCTCTCCCCTGGTTCCCCCTCTTCATCCCTGTTTCACCTGCACCTCTCCCCCTGTTCCCCCTCTTCATCCCTGTTTCACCTGCACCTCTTCCCCTGTTCCCCCTCTTCATCCCTGTTTCACCTGCACCACTCCCCCTGTTCCCCGCTCTTCATCCCAGTTTCACCTGCACCTCTCCCCCTCTTCATCCTTATTTCACCTGCACCACTCCCACTGCTCCCCTCTTCATCAATGTTTCACCTGCACCACTCCCCCTGTTCCCCCGCCTCATGCCTGTTTCACCTGCACCACTCCCCCTTTTTCCCCCTCTTCATCCCTGTTTCACCTGCACCACCCCCCCTGTTCCCCCTCCTCATGCCTGTTTCACCCTGCACCACTCCCCCTGTTTTCACCTGCACCACTCCCCCTGTTTCCCCCCTTTTTGGGATGAAGAGCCCTCCTGTTGTCTGGGTTCGAATCCTTCATAGGTGTGGAGTTTTCAATTGCATAGTGGCTTGCTTGGGACCATTCAATCTTTTTCCCAAGCCATATATTGTTATATATATATATATTTATATATATATATATATTTATATATAATATATATATAATATATATATATATATATATATATATATCTTTTTTTTTTTACTTTTAAGTTTTTGAGGGTAACCACCTCTGGTGCCAATGTAGGGATCCCATAGCCTCGGAGAAGAAAATAAAAATAAAAAGTATTCAGAGGAGACCCTTGTGGTTTCTCACTGAGCACTAATATTATCTTCTACCACCCCCATTCGTGTGTATGTACACATATATATTTTACTTTATTTGAACTTTGTTACAAAAAAGGAGTTACATATGGGTTACAGAGATGGTTATCATAGGTTGTCGAGTTCCTCCAGCTCCTCAAAAGGGCGGGCTGGAACCCTGGATGCAGTGCGCATTTCCCTCTGTATCGCCACACTGAGGCGCTTGGAAAGAAAGCTTGCAGCTCTTGGGTCCCTTGTTGTTTCAATGAGCCTAGAAACCCAGTTCCTTCAAAAAACTGGTAGCACTTTTACCCCAGGCGCCGAGTGTCTCAGAAGCAATGGGGACAAAATTGTAGTGGTGATCCAGTTCCTCTATATTTACGGGATGTGGCTGCTTCCCTGTGGGTGGCAGCGCCACCTGGTTGTGCAACACTGAGGTTAATGTAGGTGTTAGCCAGGGTTGATACGCACGTGTAGTGCGTAACCACCCCCATTCTTTTGTATGTACACATATTTATTTATATTAGAGAAGAGAAGAAATATCAAGGTGGTCAGTGAGTATCCAAAGGTCTTCTCTGAGTACTCTTTATTTTCTTCTCCGAGGCTATGGGTCCCTACACTTGCACTAGAGGTGGTACCCCTTCTATGTTTAAAAAAAAAAAAAAAATATATATATATATATATATATATATATATATATATATATATATATATATATATATATATATATATGTATATATATGTATATGTATATATAAATATATATATATATATATATATATATATATTTATATACATATATATATATATATATATATATATATATATGTCGTACCTAATAGCCAGAACGCACTTCTCAGCCTACTATTCAAGGGCCGATTTGCCTAATAAGCCAAGTTTTCATGAATTATTGTTTTTTCGTCTACCTAACCTACCTAACCTAACCTAACCTAGCTTTTTTTGGCTACCTAACCTAACCTTACCTATAAATATAGGTTAGGTTAGGTTAGGTAGGGTTGGTTAGGTTCGGTCATATATCTACGTTAATTTTAACTCCAATAAAAAAAAATTGACCTCATACATAGAGAAAAGGGTTGCTTTATCATTTCATAAGAAAAAAATTATAGTAAATATATTAATTCAGGAAAACTTGGCTTATTAGGCAAATCGGGCCTTGAATAGTAGGCTGAGAAGTGAGTTCTGGCTACTAGGTACGACATATATATATATATATATATTTAAATATATATATATATGTCGTACCTAGTAGCCAGAACTCACTTTTTGGCCTACTATGCAAGGCCCGATTTGCCTACTAAGCCAAGTTTTCCTGAATTAATATATTTTTTCTAATTTTTTTCTTATGAAATGATAAAGCTACCCATTTCATTATGTATGAGGTCAATTTTTGTTTATTGGAGTTAAAATTAACGTAGATATATGACCGAACCTAACCAACCCTACCTAACCTAACCTAACATATATCTATAGGTTAGGTTTGGTTAAGTAGCCGAAAAAGTTAGGTTAGGTTAGGTTAGGTAGGTTAGGTAGTCGGAAAACAATTAATTCATGAAAACTTGGCTTATTAGGCAAATTGGGCCTTGCATAGTAGGCTCAGAAGTGCATTCTGGCTACTAGGTACGACATATATATATATATTTATATATATATATGTCGTACCTAGTAGCCAGAACGCACTTCTCAGCCTAACTATGCAAGGCCCGATTTGCCTAATAAGCCAAGTTTTCATGAATTAATTGTTTTTTGGCTACCTAACCTACCTAACCTAACCTAACCTAACTTTTTCGGCTACCTAACCTAACCTAACATATATAGATAGGTTAGGTTAGGTTAGGTAGGGTTGGTTAGGTTCGGTCTTATATATACGTTAATTTTAACTCCAATAAAAAAAAATTGACCTCATACATAATGAAAATGGGTGGCTTTTTCATTTCATAAGAAAAAAATTAGAGAAAATATATTAATTCAGGAAAACTTGGCTTATTAGGCAAATCGGGCCTTGCATAGTAGGCTGAGAAGTGCGTTCTGGCTACTAGGTACGACATATATCTATATATACTATATATATATATATATATATATATATATATATATATATATATATATATATATATATATATATATATATATATATATATATATAGCCAGGTAGGGTTGGTTAGGTTCGGTCATATATCTACGTTAATTTTAACTCCAATAAAAAAAAGTTGACCTCATACATAGAGAAAAGGGTTGCTTTATCATTTCATAAGAAAAAAATTATAGTAAATATATTAATTCAGGAAAACTTGGCTTTATTAGGCAAATCGGGCCTGAATAGTAGGCTGAAAAAGTGAGTTCTGGCTACTAGGTACGACATATATATATATATATGTATATACACACACACACATGTGTGTGTGTGTGTGTATTTTCTTTAAAAAATTTTATATTTATAAATATATATGTATATAAAAATATTGATCTGAGCCCTGTATGGATATGGACCCTGTGGGTCCAGGAGGCCATCTGTGTCCCCTCAGATGGTCTCCCTTATCACAGTTTGTGTCTATGGATGTGTGTGAATGTGTGAGTGTGAGTGTCACTGTGAGTGGCCGGTGAGTGTGGGTGTCCCTGTGAGTGTCCGGATGATTATGTGTCCGGTTACATCTGTGTTTCAGGAGGTCATCTGTGTCCCCTCAGATGGTCTCCCTTATCACAGTCTATGGATGTGTGTGTGTGAGTGTCCCTGTGAATGTTCGGAGAAGGGTGTGTGTGTGTGTGTGTGTGTGAGTGTCCGGATTTATGTGAGGTTTGGTTCCAGGAACCATTTGTGTCCCTCCTCCCCCAAATCTCCTCCCTGATTCCCACCGTGGGTTCGAATCCCAGGTGATTAGACCTACCCTAGGTCTATGGATCCAAGGTATCCATCCGTGGGCCCAACGGATTTCACCCCTTCCCCACTTTCCTAGGGCCAGGCCAATTCCAGCTATCCGGGAAACCTGTCGAAACAGAGGCAGCTACAGGAGGGGACACACAAATATTTGTGCCCTGCAGTTACACAACCGTTCCGACAGGCTCGATCGTAATCTATCCAGATGAGAACACGTTCTCCTCCGACAAGACCACGCTGGAGTCGCTGTATGTTTAAAATTTGTTCCTTTATTTATAGTTAGTATTTTGGTGTATTAATTGATTTGTTTTATATTTTTAATGACTTAGGTAGAGTGATTTAAGGAGTCGGGGGAGGTGGGGGGGGGGGGGGGGTGGGGGTGGTAGCGTGTGTAGTAGATTTATACGAGATCGTGGTTAGTTAGTATTTATCTAGTTGTGTTCACCTAGCTGTTCTTGCGAGGGTTGAGCTCTGCTCTTTCGGCCCGCCTCTCAACTGTCAGTCAATCAATTTTTACTAGCTAATAAAAAAAAAATTCCACATACACACACCCAAGAAGCAGCCCGTAACAGATGTCTAATGCCCAAGTACCTATGTACTGCTAGGTAAGAGGAGCATCAGAATGAATGAAACTCTGTTGATTTTCGTTTGCGCCATCACCGGGGGATCGAACTTTGACCCTAGGATTACGAGTCGAGAGCGCTGTCCACTCAGCTATAAAGCCCCCTAGTGTGTGTATTGGTGCAAAAGATAATTTGGGAGAGGTTAATGGAAAGGAATGATGTTTGGTGGCCTTGAAGGCACTGGCTGGAAGAGGGTTGCCAGTTATGAATTTAAATTATAAATTTATTAAGATAGGATATATATGCAAAAGACGTTGTGAGAGATAGTAAGAAAAGTGTTTCTGACTGAGGTTAGGTACTGTGTGATTGACTTGTATGTTAGGAAAAAGAATATTTATCAAAAACATAGATGATCTTTAGAATGTTTGTTTGCAAGTAGTTGCAAATTATTGGGTAAAAAGCCAATGGTTACCGTACCTTTAACAAACAAAACGTGAGCACTATTAGTCGACGGGGGTCAGAGAGTGAGAGTGAACAGCGAAACAGTAACAAAAAATGTGACAATAATGGGAAACTATGTCATTCAAACGTATACATGTTAACCATATAAATTACAGTAACACTAAACGCGCGCAATACGTACATATGTCAATCAATTTACATAAATAAACATTCACTAATATGTACCTTTAAAATGGACACATACAGATAATTACCGTACACATGTCAGTTTAATTACAGGTACACATAAACACATATAGCTTCACGTGTCTGTCGGTCATGACAATAGTACACATGGATACGAACACAAAACAGTCCATTATCAACTAGTGTGTGTGTGTGTGTGTGTGTGTGTGTATTGTCACCTGGTTCTGTTTGCAGGGGTTGAGCTCTGGCTCTTTGATCCCGTCTCTGTGTGTGTGTGTGTGTGTGTGTGTGTGTGTGTGTGTGTGTGTGTGTGTGTGTGTGTGTGTGTGTGTGTGTGTGTGTGTGTGTGTGTGTTTTATCCTTATATTTACTATATGTATCTGCAGAATCGAGTTATTAGCTCTTGGACCCCGCCTATCAAATAAATGTATTTATCCTCTTTTATATCTACTACATCTATTTCTCTCTAACTAACACACACACACAAACACACACACACACACACACACACACACCACACACATACACACACACACATACAAACTGGAGGCCTAGCGTCTAAATGGAGAGAGTTCGATGGTTATAATCCTAATGGTCCCCGATCGAATCCCGGTTGATGCAATAGCAAATCGAAAGATATTCTTTAACCTGATTCGACTGTTCACCTAGCATAAATGTATCCATCAATGTATCCATCTATCTATCTACTTATATATGTCAATCCATCAATCTATCTTCCCATTAACCAACCATTTATCATTATATACATCTATCTATCCATGTACCCGTCCATCAACTCATCTTTCTATCCATCCATCTAGTCATCTGTCTTTCCGTCCATCAACTCATCTATGCATCCGTCTATCCGTCAATATATATATTTAGCAATCAATGTATCCATCCATCTATCTACCTATATAAATTTACCATTAATCTATCCATTTATCATAACCATCTATCAACACCCTCCCCACTCCCTCTCCTATTTTACTACTAAACTCCCTCCTCTCATTCTGGCACCTTCTCCTTCACTTTTCCTCCCTCTCATAAACCTGCTCATCCTCCATCCTTCTGCCCTTCCCACTCCCGCCCCTACCCCATCCCGCTCTTCCCATCGTCTTCCCTCTCGCCGCAGATCCATCCCTTCGTTCTCATTCCTTCCGCCGCTTCTCACTCTCGCCCTTCCCTCTGTTTTTTATCCCTCCCGTTGCTAGTCCTTCCCTTCCTTCACTCACCTTCCCTTCTTACCCATCATGTAGACTTCCCCTCCCGCCACCAGCCCTTCGCATCGTCCTCCCTCCTACATCACACTCTCTGCTCCCCCTTCCTGCACCTCCTTCACTCCCACTTCATCCCTTTTTCACCTGTACCACTCCCCCTGTTCCCCCCTCTTCATCCTTCTTTCACCTGCACCTCTCCCCCTGTTCCCCCTCTTCATCCCTGTTTCACCTGCACCTCTCCCCCTGTTCCCCCCTCTTCATCCCTGTTTCACCTGCACCTCTTCCCCTGTTTCCCCCTCTTCATCCCTGTTTCACCTGCACCACTCCCCCTGTTCCCCGCTCTTCATCCCAGTTTCACCTGCACCTCTCCCCCTCTTCATCCTTATTTCACCTGCACCACTCCCACTGCTCCCCCTCTTCATCAATGTTTCACCTGCACCACTCCCCCTGTTCCCCCGCCTCATGCCTGTTTCACCTGCACCACTCCCCCTTTTCCCCCTCTTCATCCCTGTTTCACCTGCACCACCCCCCCTGTTCCCCCTCCTCATGCCTGTTTCACCTGCACCACTCCCCCTGTTTCACCTGCACCACTCCCCCTGTTCCCCCCTTTTTGGGATGAAGAGCCCTCCTGGTTGTCTGGGTTCGAATCCTTCATAGGTGTGGAGTTTTCAATTGCATAGTGGCTTGCTTGGGGACCATTCAATCTTTTTCCCAAGCCATATATTGTTATATATATATATATATATTTATATATATATATATATATTTATATATATATATATATATATATATATATATATATATATTTTTTTTTTACTTTTAAGTTTTGAGGGTACCACCTCTGGTGCCAATGTAGGGACCCATAGCCTCGGAGAAGAAAATAAAAAGTATTCAGAGGAGACCTTGTGGTTTCTCACTGAGCACTAATATTATCTTCTACCACCCCCATTCTTGTGTATGTACACATATATATTTACTTTATTTGAACTTTGTTACAAAAAAGGAGTTACATATGGGTTACAGAGATGGTTATCATAGGTTGTCGAGTTCCTCCAGCTCCTCATATGGCGGGCTGGAACCCTGGATGCAGTGCGCATTTCCCCTCTGTATCGCCACACTGAGGCGCTGGAAAAGAAAGCTTGCAGCTCTTGGGTCCCTTGTTGTTTCAATGAGCCTAGAACCCAGTTCCTTCAAAAAACTGGTAGCACTTTTACCCCAGGCGCCGAGTGTCTCAGAAGCAATGGGGACAAAATTGTAGTGGTGATCCAGTTCTCTATATTTACGGGATTTGGCTGCTTCCCTGTGGGTGGCAGCGCCACCTGGTTGTGCAACACTGAGGTTAATGTAGGTGTTAGCCAGGGTTGATACGCACGTGTAGTGCGTACCACCCCCATTCTTTTGTATGTACACATATTTATTTATATTAGAGAAGAGAAGAAAATATCAAGGTGGTCAGTGAGTATCCAAAGGTCTTCTCTGAGTACTCTTTATTTTCTTCTCCGAGGCTATGGGTCCCTACACTTGCACTAGAGGTGGTACCCCTTCTATGTTTAAAAAAAAAAAAAAAAATATATATATATATATATATATATATATATATATATATATATATATATATATATATATATAATATATATATATATATATATATATGTATATATATGTATATGTATATATATAAATATATATATATATATATATATATATATATATTTATATATACATATATATATATATATATATATATATATATATATATATATATATATTTAAATATATATATATATGTCGTACCTAGTAGCCAGAACTCACTTTTTGGCCTACTATGCAAGGCCCGATTTGCCTACTAAGCCAAGTTTTCCTGAATTAATATATTTTTTCTAATTTTTTTCTTATGAAATGATAAAGCTACCCATTTCATTATGTATGAGGTCAATTTTTGTTTATTGGAGTTAAAATTAACGTAGATATATGACCGAACCTAACCAACCCTACCTAACCTAACCTAACATATATCTATAGGTTAGGTTTGGTTAAGTAGCCGAAAAAGTTAGGTTAGGTTAGGTTAGGTAGGTTAGGTAGTCGGAAAACAATTAATTCATGAAAACTTGGCTTATTAGGCAAATTGGGCCTTGCATAGTAGGCTCAGAAGTGCATTCTGGCTACTAGGTACGACATATATATATATATTTATATATATATATGTCGTACCTAGTAGCCAGAACGCACTTCTCAGCCTACTATGCAAGGCCCGATTTGCCTAATAAGCCAAGTTTTCATGAATTAATTGTTTTTTTGGCTACCTAACCTACCTAACCTAACCTAACCTAACTTTTTCGGCTACCTAACCTAACCTAACCTATATAGATAGGTTAGGTTAGGTTAGGTAGGGTTGGTTAGGTTCGGTCTTATTACGTTACGCTACGTTAATTTTAACTCCAATAAAAAAAAATTGACCTCATACATAATGAAATGGGTGGCTTTTTCATTTCATAAGAAAAAAATTAGAGAAAATATATTAATTCAGGAAAACTTGGCTTATTAGGCAAATCGGGCCTTGCATAGTAGGCTGAGAAGTGCGTTCTGGCTACTAGGTACGACATATATATATATATATATATATATATATATATATATATATATATATATATATATATATATATATATATATATATATATATATATATAGCCAGGTAGGGTTGGTTAGGTTCGGTCATATATCTACGTTAATTTTAACTCCAATAAAAAAAGTTGACCTCATACATAGAGAAAAGGGTTGCTTTATCATTTCATAAGAAAAAAATTATAGTAAATATATTAATTCAGGAAAACTTGGCTTATTAGGCAAATCGGGCCTTGAATAGTAGGCTGAAAAGGGAGTTCTGGCTACTAGGTACGACATATATATATATATATGTATATACACACACACACATGTGTGTGTGTGTGTGTATTTTCTTTAAAAATTTTATATTTATAAATATATATGTATATAAAAATATTGATCTGAGCCTGTATGGATATGGACCCTGTGGGTCCAGGAGGCCATCTGTGTCCCCTCAGATGGTCTCCCTTATCACAGTTTGTGTCTATGGATGTGTGTGAATGTGTGAGTGTGAGTGTCACTGTGAGTGGCCGGGTGAGTGTGGGTGTCCCTGTGAGTGTCCGGATGATTATGTGTCCGGTTACATCTGTGGTTTCAGGAGGTCATCTGTGTCCCCTCAGATGGTCTCCCTTATCACAGTCTATGGATGTGTGTGTGTGAGTGTCCCTGTGAATGTTCGGAGAAGGGTGTGTGTGTGTGTGTGTGTGTGAGTGTCCGGATTTATGTGAGGTTTGGTTCCAGGAACCATTTGTGTCCCTCCTCCCCCAAATCTCCTCCCTGATTCCCACCGTGGGTTCGAATCCCAGGTGATTAGACCTACCCTAGGTCTATGGATCCAAGGTATCCATCCGTGGGCCCAACGGATTTCACCCCTTCCCCACTTTCCTAGGGCCAGGCCAATTCCAGCTATCCGGGAAACCTGTCGAAACAGAGGCAGCTACAGGAGGGGACACACAAATATTTGTGCCCTGCAGTTACACAACCGTTCCGACAGGCTCGATCGTAATCTATCCAGATGAGAACACGTTCTCCTCCGACAAGACCACGCTGGAGTCGCTGTATGTTTAAAATTTGGTTCCTTTATTTATAGTTAGTATTTTTGGTGTATTAATTGATTTGTTTTATATTTTTAATGACTTAGGTAGAGTGATTTAAGGAGTCGGGGGAGGTGGGGGGGGGGGGGTGGGGGTGGTAGCGTGTGTAGTAGATTATACGAGATCGTGGTTAGTTAGTATTTATCTAGTTGTGTTCACCTAGCTGTTCTTGCGAGGGTTGAGCTCTGCTCTTTCGGCCCGCCTCTCAACTGTCAGTCAATCAATTTTTACTAGCTAATAAAAAAAAATTCCACATACACACACCCAAGAAGCAGCCCGTAACAGATGTCTAATGCCCAAGTACCTATGTACTGCTAGGTAAGAGGAGCATCAGAATGAATGAAACTCTGTTGATTTTCGTTTGCGCCATCACCGGGGGATCGAACTTTGACCCTAGGATTACGAGTCGAGAGCGCTGTCCACTCAGCTATAAAGCCCCCTAGTGTGTGTATTGGTGCAAAAGATAATTTGGGAGAGGTTAATGGAAAGGAATGATGTTTGGTGGCCTTGAAGGCACTGGCTGGAAGAGGGTTGCCAGTTATGAATTTAAATTATAAATTTATTAAGATAGGATATATATGCAAAAGACGTTGTGAGAGATAGTAAGAAAAGTGTTTCTGACTGAGGTTAGGTACTGTGTGATTGACTTGTATGTTAGGAAAAAGAATATTTATCAAAAACATAGATGATCTTTAGAAATGTTTGTTTGCAAGTAGTTGCAAATTATTGGGTAAAAAGCCAATGGTTACCGTACCTTTAACAAACAAACGTGAGCACTATTAGTCGACGGGGGTCAGAGAGTGAGAGTGAACAGCGAAACAGTAACAAAAAATGTGACAATAATGGGAAACTATGTCATTCAAACGTATACATGTTAACCATATAAATTACAGTAACACTAAACGCGCGCATACGTACATATGTCAATCAATTTACATAAATAAACATTCACTAATATGTACCTTTAAAATGGACACATACAGATAATTACCGTACACATGTCAGTTTAATTACAGGTACACATAAACACATATAGCTTCACGTGTCTGTCGGTCATGACAATAGTACACATGGATACGAACACAAAACAGTCCATTATCAACTAGTGTGTGTGTGTGTGTGTGTGTGTGTGTATTGTCACCTGGTTCTGTTTGCAGGGGTTGAGCTCTGGCTCTTTGATCCCGTCTCTGTGTGTGTGTGTGTGTGTGTGTGTGTGTGTGTGTGTGTGTGTGTGTGTGTGTGTGTGTGTGTGTGTGTGTGTGTGTGTGTGTGTGTTTTATCCTTATATTTACTATATGTATCTGCAGAATCGAGTTATTAGCTCTTGGACCCCGCCTATCAAATAAATGTATTTATCCTCTTTTATATCTACTACATCTATTTCTCTCTAACTAACACACACACACAAACACACACACACACACACACACACACACACACACATACACACACACACATACAAACTGGAGGCCTAGCGTCTAAATGGAGAGAGTTCGATGGTTATAATCCTAATGGTCCCCGATCGAATCCCGGTTGATGCAATAGCAAATCGAAAGATATTCTTTAACCTGATTCGACTGTTCACCTAGCATAAATGTATCCATCAATGTATCCATCTATCTATCTACTTATATATGTCAATCCATCAATCTATCTTCCCATTAAACCAACCATTTATCATTATATACATCTATCTATCCATGTACCCGTCCATCAACTCATCTTTCTATCCATCCATCTAGTCATCTGTCTTTCCGTCCATCAACTCATCTATGCATCCGTCTATCCGTCAATATATATATTTAGCAATCAATGTATCCATCCATCTATCTACCTATATAAATTTACCATTAATCTATCCATTTATCATAACCATCTATCAACACCCTCCCCACTCCCTCTCCTATTTTACTACTAAACTCCCTCCTCTCATTCTGGCACCTTCTCCTTCACTTTTCCTCCCTCTCATAAACCTGCTCATCCTCCATCCTTCTGCCCTTCCCACTCCCGCCCCTACCCCATCCCGCTCTTCCCATCGTCTTCCCTCTCGCCGCAGATCCATCCCTTCGTTCTCATTCCTTCCGCCGCTTCTCACTCTCGCCCTTCCCTCTGTTTTTTATCCCTCCCGTTGCTAGTCCTTCCCTTCCTTCACTCACCTTCCCTTCTTACCCATCATGTAGACTTCCCCTCCCGCCACCAGCCCTTCGCATCGTCCTCCCTCCTACATCACACTCTCTGCTCCCCCTTCCTGCACCTCCTTCACTCCCACTTCATCCCTTTTTCACCTGTACCACTCCCCCCTGTTCCCCCCTCTTCATCCTTCTTTCACCTGCACCTCTCCCCCTGTTCCCCCTCTTCATCCCTGTTTCACCTGCACCTCTCCCCCTGTTCCCCCTCTTCATCCCTGTTTCACCTGCACCTCTTCCCCTGTTCCCCCTCTTCATCCCTGTTTCACCTGCACCACTCCCCCTGTTCCCCGCTCTTCATCCCAGTTTCACCTGCACCTCTCCCCCTCTTCATCCTTATTTCACCTGCACCACTCCCACTGCTCCCCCTCTTCATCAATGTTTCACCTGCACCACTCCCCCTGTTCCCCCGCCTCATGCCTGTTTCACCTGCACCACTCCCCCTTTTCCCCCTCTTCATCCCTGTTTCACCTGCACCACCCCCCCTGTTCCCCCTCCTCATGCCTGTTTCACCTGCACCACTCCCCCTGTTTCACCTGCACCACTCCCCCTGTTCCCCCCTTTTTGGGATGAAGAGCCCTCCTGGTTGTCTGGGTTCGAATCCTTCATAGGTGTGGAGTTTTCAATTGCATAGTGGCTTGCTTGGGGACCATTCAATCTTTTTCCCAAGCCATATATTGTTATATATATATATATATATTTATATATATATATATATTTATATATATATATATATATATATATATATATATATATATATTTTTTTTTTTACTTTTAAGTTTTTGAGGGTACCACCTCTGGTGCCAATGTAGGGACCCATAGCCTCGGAGAAGAAAATAAAAAGTATTCAGAGGAGACCTTGTGGTTTCTCACTGAGCACTAATATTATCTTCTACCACCCCCATTCTTGTGTATGTACACATATATATTTACTTTATTTGAACTTTGTTACAAAAAAGGAGTTACATATGGGTTACAGAGATGGTTATCATAGGTTGTCGAGTTCCTCCAGCTCCTCAAATGGCGGGCTGGAACCCTGGATGCAGTGCGCATTTCCCCTCTGTATCGCCACACTGAGGCGCTGGAAAAGAAAGCTTGCAGCTCTTGGGTCCCTTGTTGTTTCAATGAGCCTAGAACCCAGTTCCTTCAAAAAACTGGTAGCACTTTTACCCCAGGCGCCGAGTGTCTCAGAAGCAATGGGGACAAAATTGTAGTGGTGATCCAGTTCTCTATATTTACGGGATTTGGCTGCTTCCCTGTGGGTGGCAGCGCCACCTGGTTGTGCAACACTGAGGTTAATGTAGGTGTTAGCCAGGGTTGATACGCACGTGTAGTGCGTACCACCCCCATTCTTTTGTATGTACACATATTTATTTATATTAGAGAAGAGAAGAAAATATCAAGGTGGTCAGTGAGTATCCAAAGGTCTTCTCTGAGTACTCTTTATTTTCTTCTCCGAGGCTATGGGTCCCTACACTTGCACTAGAGGTGGTACCCCTTCTATGTTTAAAAAAAAAAAAAAAAATATATATATATATATATATATATATATATATATATATATATATATATATATATATATATATATATGTATATATATGTATATGTATATATATAAATATATATATATATATATATATATATATATATATATTTATATATACATATATATATATATATAGATATATATATATATATATATATATATATATATAAATATATATATATATGTCGTACCTAGTAGCCAGAACTCACTTTTTGGCCTACTATGCAAGGCCCGATTTGCCTACTAAGCCAAGTTTTCCTGAATTAATATATTTTTTCTAATTTTTTTCTTATGAAATGATAAAGCTACCCATTTCATTATGTATGAGGTCAATTTTTGTTTATTGGAGTTAAAATTAACGTAGATATATGACCGAACCTAACCAACCCTACCTAACCTAACCTAACATATATCTATAGGTTAGGTTTGGTTAAGTAGCCGAAAAAGTTAGGTTAGGTTAGGTTAGGTAGGTTAGGTAGTCGGAAAACAATTAATTCATGAAAACTTGGCTTATTAGGCAAATTGGGCCTTGCATAGTAGGCTCAGAAGTGCATTCTGGCTACTAGGTACGACATATATATATATATTTATATATATATATGTCGTACCTAGTAGCCAGAACGCACTTCTCAGCCTACTATGCAAGGCCCGATTTGCCTAATAAGCCAAGTTTTCATGAATTAATTGTTTTTTGGCTACCTAACCTACCTAACCTAACCTAACCTAACTTTTTCGGCTACCTAACCTAACCTAACCTATATAGATAGGTTAGGTTAGGTTAGGTAGGGTTGGTTAGGTTCGGTCTTATATATACGTTAATTTTAACTCCAATAAAAAAAAATTGACCTCATACATAATGAAATGGGTGGCTTTTTCATTTCATAAGAAAAAAATTAGAGAAAATATATTAATTCAGGAAAACTTGGCTTATTAGGCAAATCGGGCCTTGCATAGTAGGCTGAGAAGTGCGTTCTGGCTACTAGGTACGACATATATATATATATATATATATATATATATATATATATATATATATATATATATATATATATATATATATATATGTGTGTGTGTGTGTGTGTGTGTCGTACCTAGTAGCCAGAATGCACTTCTCAGCCTACTATGCAAAGTCCGATTTGCCTAATAAGCCAAGTTTTCCTGAATTAATATATTTTCTCTAATTTTTTTCTTATGAAATGATAAAGCTACCCATTTCAGTATGTATGAGGTCAATTTTTTTATTAGAGTTAAAATTAATGTAGATATATGACCGAACCTAACCAACCCTACCTAACCTAACCTAACCTATCTTTATAGGTTAGATTTGGTTAGGTAGCTGAAAAAGTTAGGTTAGGTTAGGTTAGGTAGGTTAGGTAGTCGAAAAATCATTAATTCATGAAAACTTGGCTTATTAGGCAAATCGGGCCTTGCATAGTAGGCTGAGAAGTGCGTTTTGGCTACTAGGTACGACATATATATATATATATATATATATATATATATATATATATATATATATATATATATATATATATATATATATGTGTCGTACCTAATAGCCAGAACGCACTTCTCAGCCTACTATTCAAGGCCCGATTTGCCTAATAAGCCAAGTTTTCATAAATTAATGTTTTTTCGTCTACCTAACCTACCTAACCTAACCTAACCTAGCTTTTTTTGGCTACCTAACCTAACCTTACCTATAAATATAGGTTAGGTTAGGTTAGGTAGGGTTGGTTAGGTTCGGTCATATATCTACGTTAATTTTAACTCCAATAAAAAAAAGTTGACCTCATACATAGAGAAAAGGGTTGCTTTATCATTTCATAAGAAAAAAATTATAGTAAATATATTAATTCAGGAAAACTTGGCTTATTAGGCAAATCGGGCCTTGAATAGTAGGCTGAAAAGTGAGTTCTGGCTACTAGGTACGACATATATATATATATATATATGTATATACACACACACACATGTGTGTGTGTGTGTGTATTTTCTTTAAAAATTTTATATTTATAAATATATATATAAAAATATTGATCTGAGCCTGTATGGATATGGACCCTGTGGGTCCAGGAGGCCATCTGTGTCCCCTCAGATGGTCTCCCTTATCACAGTTTGTGTCTATGGATGTGTGTGAATGTGTGAGTGTGAGTGTCACTGTGAGTGGCCGGGTGAGTGTGGGTGTCCCTGTGAGTGTCCGGATGATTATGTGTCCGGTTACATCTGTGGTTTCAGGAGGTCATCTGTGTCCCCTCAGATGGTCTCCCTTATCACAGTCTATGGATGTGTGTGTGTGAGTGTCCCTGTGAATGTTCGGAGAAGGGTGTGTGTGTGTGTGTGTGTGTGAGTGTCCGGATTTATGTGAGGTTTGGTTCCAGGAACCATTTGTGTCCCTCCTCCCCCAAATCTCCTCCCTGATTCCCACCGTGGGTTCGAATCCCAGGTGATTAGACCTACCCTAGGTCTATGGATCCAAGGTATCCATCCGTGGGCCCAACGGATTTCACCCCTTCCCCACTTTCCTAGGGCCAGGCCAATTCCAGCTATCCGGGAAACCTGTCGAAACAGAGGCAGCTACAGGAGGGGACACACAAATATTTGTGCCCTGCAGTTACACAACCGTTCCGACAGGCTCGATCGTAATCTATCCAGATGAGAACACGTTCTCCTCCGACTAGACCACGCTGGAGTCGCTGTATGTTTAAAATTTGGTTCCTTTATTTATAGTTAGTATTTTTGGTGTATTAATTGATTTGTTTTATATTTTTAATGACTTAGGTAGAGTGATTTAAGGAGTCGGGGGAGGTGGGGGGGGGGGGGGGTGGGGGTGGTAGCGTGTGTAGTAGATTATACGAGATCGTGGTTAGTTAGTATTTATCTAGTTGTGTTCACCTAGCTGTTCTTGCGAGGGTTGAGCTCTGCTCTTTCGGCCCGCCTCTCAACTGTCAGTCAATCAATTTTTACTAGCTAATAAAAAAAAATTCCACATACACACACCCAAGAAGCAGCCCGTAACAGATGTCTAATGCCCAAGTACCTATGTACTGCTAGGTAAGAGGAGCATCAGAATGAATGAAACTCTGTTGATTTTCGTTTGCGCCATCACCGGGGGATCGAACTTTGACCCTAGGATTACGAGTCGAGAGCGCTGTCCACTCAGCTATAAAGCCCCCTAGTGTGTGTATTGGTGCAAAAGATAATTTGGGAGAGGTTAATGGAAAGGAATGATGTTTGGTGGCCTTGAAGGCACTGGCTGGAAGAGGGTTGCCAGTTATGAATTTAAATTATAAATTTATTAAGATAGGATATATATGCAAAAGACGTTGTGAGAGATAGTAAGAAAAGTGTTTCTGACTGAGGTTAGGTACTGTGTGATTGACTTGTATGTTAGGAAAAAGAATATTTATCAAAAACATAGATGATCTTTAGAAATGTTTGTTTGCAAGTAGTTGCAAATTATTGGGTAAAAAGCCAATGGTTACCGTACCTTTAACAAACAAACGTGAGCACTATTAGTCGACGGGGGTCAGAGAGTGAGAGTGAACAGCGAAACAGTAACAAAAAATGTGACAATAATGGGAAACTATGTCATTCAAACGTATACATGTTAACCATATAAATTACAGTAACACTAAACGCGCGCATACGTACATATGTCAATCAATTTACATAAATAAACATTCACTAATATGTACCTTTAAAATGGACACATACAGATAATTACCGTACACATGTCAGTTTAATTACAGGTACACATAAACACATATAGCTTCACGTGTCTGTCGGTCATGACAATAGTACACATGGATACGAACACAAAACAGTCCATTATCAACTAGTGTGTGTGTGTGTGTGTGTGTGTGTGTATTGTCACCTGGTTCTGTTTGCAGGGGTTGAGCTCTGGCTCTTTGATCCCGTCTCTGTGTGTGTGTGTGTGTGTGTGTGTGTGTGTGTGTGTGTGTGTGTGTGTGTGTGTGTGTGTGTGTGTGTGTGTGTGTGTGTGTGTGTGTGTGTGTGTGTGTGTGTGTGTTTTATCCTTATATTTACTATATGTATCTGCAGAATCGAGTTATTAGCTCTTGGACCCCGCCTATCAAATAAATGTATTTATCCTCTTTTATATCTACTACATCTATTTCTCTCTAACTAACACACACACACAAACACACACACACACACACACACACACACACACATACACACACACACATACAAACTGGAGGCCTAGCGTCTAAATGGAGAGAGTTCGATGGTTATAATCCTAATGGTCCCCGATCGAATCCCGGTTGATGCAATAGCAAATCGAAAGATATTCTTTAACCTGATTCGACTGTTCACCTAGCATAAATGTATCCATCAATGTATCCATCTATCTATCTACTTATATCTGTCAATCCATCAATCTATCTTCCCATTAAACCAACCATTTATCATTATATACATCTATCTATCCATGTACCCGTCCATCAACTCATCTTTCTATCCATCCATCTAGTCATCTGTCTTTCCGTCCATCAACTCATCTATGCATCCGTCTATCCGTCAATATATATATTTAGCAATCAATGTATCCATCCATATATCTACCTATATAAATTTACCATTAATCTATCCATTTATCATAACCATCTATCAACACCCTCCCCACTCCCTCTCCTATTTTACTACTAAACTCCCTCCTCTCATTCTGGCACCTTCTCCTTCACTTTTCCTCCCTCTCATAAACCTGCTCATCCTCCATCCTTCTGCCCTTCCCACTCCCGCCCCTACCCCATCCCGCTCTTCCCATCGTCTTCCCTCTCGCCGCAGATCCATCCCTTCGTTCTCATTCCTTCCGCCGCTTCTCACTCTCGCCCTTCCCTCTGTTTTTTATCCCTCCCGTTGCTAGTCCTTCCCTTCCTTCACTCACCTTCCCTTCTTACCCATCATGTAGACTTCCCCTCCCGCCACCAGCCCTTCGCATCGTCCTCCCTCCTACATCACACTCTCTGCTCCCCCTTCCTGCACCTCCTTCACTCCCACTTCATCCCTTTTTCACCTGTACCACTCCCCCCTGTTCCCCCCTCTTCATCCTTCTTTCACCTGCACCTCTCCCCCTGTTCCCCCTCTTCATCCCTGTTTCACCTGCACCTCTCCCCCTGTTCCCCCTCTTCATCCCTGTTTCACCTGCACCTCTTCCCCTGTTCCCCCTCTTCATCCCTGTTTCACCTGCACCACTCCCCCTGTTCCCCGCTCTTCATCCCAGTTTCACCTGCACCTCTCCCTCTCTTCATCCTTATTTCACCTGCACCACTCCCACTGCTCCCCCTCTTCATCAATGTTTCACCTGCACCACTCCCCCTGTTCCCCCGCCTCATGCCTGTTTCACCTGCACCACTCCCCCTTTTCCCCCTCTTCATCCCTGTTTCACCTGCACCACCCCCCCTGTTCCCCCTCCTCATGCCTGTTTCACCTGCACCACTCCCCCTGTTTCACCTGCACCACTCCCCCTGTTCCCCCCTTTTTGGGATGAAGAGCCCTCCTGGTTGTCTGGGTTCGAATCCTTCATAGGTGTGGAGTTTTCAATTGCATATTGGCTTGCTTGGGGACCATTCAATCTTTTTCCCAAGCCATATATTGTTATATATATATATATATATTTATATATATATATATATATATATATATATATATATATATATATATATATATATATATATATTTTTTTTTTTTTTTTTTTTTTTTACTTTTAAGTTTTTGAGGGTACCACCTCTGGTGCCAATGTAGGGACCCATAGCCTCGGAGAAGAAAATAAAAAGTATTCAGAGGAGACCTTGTGGTTTCTCACTGAGCACTAATATTATCTTCTACCACCCCCATTCTTGTGTATGTACACATATATATTTACTTTATTTGAACTTTGTTACAAAAAAGGAGTTACATATGGGTTACAGAGATGGTTATCATAGGTTGTCGAGTTCCTCCAGCTCCTCAAATGGCGGGCTGGAACCCTGGATGCAGTGCGCATTTCCCCTCTGTATCGCCACACTGAGGCGCTGGAAAAGAAAGCTTGCAGCTCTTGGGTCCCTTGTTGTTTCAATGAGCCTAGAACCCAGTTCCTTCAAAAAACTGGTAGCACTTTTACCCTAGGCGCCGAGTGTCTCAGAAGCAATGGGGACAAAATTGTAGTGGTGATCCAGTTCTCTATATTTACGGGATTTGGCTGCTTCCCTGTGGGTGGCAGCGCCACCTGGTTGTGCAACACTGAGGTTAATGTAGGTGTTAGCCAGGGTTGATACGCACGTGTAGTGCGTACCACCCCCATTCTTTTGTATGTACACATATTTATTTATATTAGAGAAGAGAAGAAAATATCAAGGTGGTCAGTGAGTATCCAAAGGTCTTCTCTGAGTACTCTTTATTTTCTTCTCCGAGGCTATGGGTCCCTACACTTGCACTAGAGGTGGTACCCCTTCTATGTTTAAAAAAAAAAAAAAAAATATATATATATATATATATATATATATATATATATATATATATATATATATATATATATATATATATATATATATATATAACTTTTTAGACACTCAACCCACCAGGAGACTCGAACACTGGCCAACAAGGTGGCAGTTGCAGTTGTTGGCCAGTGTTCGAGTCTCCTGGTGGGTTGAGTGTCTAAAAAGTTATAAACTTCAGCTACTGGAATAGGGTAGTCTGTGCATATATATATATATATATATATATATATATATATATATATATATATATATATATATATATATATATATATATATATATATATATATATATATATATATATATATATATATGTCGTACCTAGTAGCCAGAACGCACTTCTCAGCCTACTATGCAAGGCCCGATTTGCGTAATAAGCTAAGTTTTCATGAATTAATTGTTTTTCGACTACCTAACCTACCTAACCTAACCTAACCTAACTTTTTCGGCTACCTAACCAAACCTAACCTATAAAGATAGGTTAGGTTAGGTTAGGTAGGGTTGGTTAGGTTCGGTCATATATCTACGTTAATTTTAACTCCAATAAAAAAAATTTACCTCATAAATAATGAAATGGGTAGCTTTATCATTTCATAAGAAAAAAATTAGAAAAAATATATTAATTCAGGAAAACTTGGCTTATTAGGCAAATCGGGCCTTGAATAGTAGGCCAAAAAGTGAGTTCTAACTACTAGGTACGACATATATATATATATATATATATATATATATATATATATATATGTATATATATGTATATGTATATATATATAAATATATATATATATATATATATATTTATATATATTTATATATATATATATATATAGATATATATATATATATATATATATATATATATATATATATATATATATATATATAAATATATATATATATATATATTTATATATATATATATATATATATATATATATATATATATATATATATATATATATATATATATATATATATATATATATATGTGTGTGTGTGTGTGTGTGTGTCGTACCTAGTAGCCAGAATGCACTTCTCAGCCTACTATGCAAAGTCCGATTTGCCTAATAAGCCAAGTTTTCCTGAATTAATATATTTTCTCTAATTTTTTTCTTATGAAATGATAAAGCTACCCATTTCAGTATGTATG
This sequence comes from Procambarus clarkii, assembly GCF_040958095.1. Taxonomy (NCBI): domain Eukaryota; kingdom Metazoa; phylum Arthropoda; class Malacostraca; order Decapoda; family Cambaridae; genus Procambarus; species Procambarus clarkii. The sequence continues at coordinate 34,667,962 of NC_091201.1, forward strand.
AGGTCAATTTTTTATTAGAGTTAAAATTAATGTAGATATATGACCGAACCTAACCAACCCTACCTAACCTAACCTAACCTATCTTTATAGGTTAGATTTGGTTAGGTAGCTGAAAAAGTTAGGTTAGGTTAGGTTAGGTAGGTTAGGTAGTCGAAAAATCATTAATTCATGAAAACTTGGCTTATTAGGCAAATCGGGCCTTGCATAGTAGGCTGAGAAGTGCGTTTTGGCTACTAGGTACGACATATATATATATATATATATATATATATATATATATATATATATATATATATATATATATATATATATATATATATATATATATATATTCACACACACACGTGTGTGTGTGTGTGTATTTTCTTTAAAAATTTTATATTTATAAATATATATGTATATAAAAATATTGATCTGAGCCTGTATGGATATGGACCCTGTGGGTCCAGGAGGCTATCTGTGTCCCCTCAGATGGTCTCCCTTATCACAGTTTGTGTCTATGGATGTGTGTGAATGTGTGAGTGTGAGTGTCACTGTGAGTGGCCGGGAGAGTGTGGGTGTCCCTGTGTGTGTCCGGATGATTATGTGTCCGGTTACATCTGTGGTTTCAGGAGGTCATCTGTGTCCCCTCAGATGGTCTCCCTTATCACAGTCTATGGATGTGTGTGTGTGAGTGTCCCTGTGAATGTTCGGAGAAGGGTGTGTGTGTGTGTGTGTGTGTGAGTGTCCGGATTTATGTGAGGTTTGGTTCCAGGAACCATTTGTGTCCCTCCTCCCCCAAATCTCCTCCCTGATTCCCACCGTGGGTTCGAATCCCAGGTGATTAGACCTACCCTAGGTCTATGTATCCAAGGTATCCATCCGTGGGCCCAACGGATTTCACCCCTTCCCCACTTTCCTAGGGCCAGGCCAATTCCAGCTATCCGGAAAACCTGTCGAAACAGAGGCAGCTACAGGAGGGGACACACAAATATTTGTGCCCTGCAGTTACACAACCGTTCCGACAGGCTCGATCGTAATCTATCCAGATGAGAACACGTTCTCCTCCGACTAGACCACGCTGGAGTCGCTGTATGTTTAAAATTTGGTTCCATTATTTATAGTTAGTATTTTTGGTGTATTAATTGATTTGTTTTATATTTTTAATGACTTAGGTAGAGTGATTTAAGGAGTCGGGGGAGGTGGGGGGGGGGTGGGGGGTGGGGGTGGTAGCGTGTGTAGTAGATTATACGAGATCGTGGTTAGTTAGTATTTATCTAGTTGTGTTCACCTAGCTGTTCTTGCGAGGGTTGAGCTCTGCTCTTTCGGCCCGCCTCTCAACTGTCAGTCAATCAATTTTTACTAGCTAATAAAAAAAAAATTCCACATACACACACCCAAGAAGCAGCCCGTAACAGATGTCTAATGCCCAAGTACCTATGTACTGCTAGGTAAGAGGAGCATCAGAATGAATGAAACTCTGTTGATTTTCGTTTGCGCCATCACCGGGGGATCGAACTTTGACCCTAGGATTACGAGTCGAGAGCGCTGTCCACTCAGCTATAAAGCCCCCTAGTGTGTGTATTGGTGCAAAAGATAATTTGGGAGAGGTTAATGGAAAGGAATGATGTTTGGTGGCCTTGAAGGCACTGGCTGGAAGAGGGTTGCCAGTTATGAATTTAAATTATAAATTTATTAAGATAGGATATATATGCAAAAGACGTTGTGAGAGATAGTAAGAAAAGTGTTTCTGACTGAGGTTAGGTACTGTGTGATTGACTTGTATGTTAGGAAAAAGAATATTTATCAAAAACATAGATGATCTTTAGAAATGTTTGTTTGCAAGTAGTTGCAAATTATTGGGTAAAAAGCCAATGGTTACCGTACCTTTAACAAACAAACGTGAGCACTATTAGTCGACGGGGGTCAGAGAGTGAGAGTGAACAGCGAAACAGTAACAAAAAATGTGACAATAATGGGAAACTATGTCATTCAAACGTATACATGTTAACCATATAAATTACAGTAACACTAAACGCGCGCATACGTACATATGTCAATCAATTTACATAAATAAACATTCACTAATATGTACCTTTAAAATGGACACATACAGATAATTACCGTACACATGTCAGTTTAATTACAGGTACACATAAACACATATAGCTTCACGTGTCTGTCGGTCATGACAATAGTACACATGGATACGAACACAAAACAGTCCATTATCAACTAGTGTGTGTGTGTGTGTGTGTGTGTGTGTATTGTCACCTGGTTCTGTTTGCAGGGGTTGAGCTCTGGCTCTTTGATCCCGTCTCTGTGTGTGTGTGTGTGTGTGTGTGTGTGTGTGTGTGTGTGTGTGTGTGTGTGTGTGTGTGTGTGTGTGTGTGTGTGTGTGTGTGTGTGTGTGTGTGTGTGTGTGTGTGTTTTATCCTTATATTTACTATATGTATCTGCAGAATCGAGTTATTAGCTCTTGGACCCCGCCTATCAAATAAATGTATTTATCCTCTTTTATATCTACTACATCTATTTCTCTCTAACTAACACACACACACAAACACACACACACACACACACACACACACACACATACACACACACACATACAAACTGGAGGCCTAGCGTCTAAATGGAGAGAGTTCGATGGTTATAATCCTAATGGTCCCCGATCGAATCCCGGTTGATGCAATAGCAAATCGAAAGATATTCTTTAACCTGATTCGACTGTTCACCTAGCATAAATGTATCCATCAATGTATCCATCTATCTATCTACTTATATCTGTCAATCCATCAATCTATCTTCCCATTAAACCAACCATTTATCATTATATACATCTATCTATCCATGTACCCGTCCATCAACTCATCTTTCTATCCATCCATCTAGTCATCTGTCTTTCCGTCCATCAACTCATCTATGCATCCGTCTATCCGTCAATATATATATTTAGCAATCAATGTATCCATCCATATATCTACCTATATAAATTTACCATTAATCTATCCATTTATCATAACCATCTATCAACACCCTCCCCACTCCCTCTCCTATTTTACTACTAAACTCCCTCCTCTCATTCTGGCACCTTCTCCTTCACTTTTCCTCCCTCTCATAAACCTGCTCATCCTCCATCCTTCTGCCCTTCCCACTCCCGCCCCTACCCCATCCCGCTCTTCCCATCGTCTTCCCTCTCGCCGCAGATCCATCCCTTCGTTCTCATTCCTTCCGCCGCTTCTCACTCTCGCCCTTCCCTCTGTTTTTTATCCCTCCCGTTGCTAGTCCTTCCCTTCCTTCACTCACCTTCCCTTCTTACCCATCATGTAGACTTCCCCTCCCGCCACCAGCCCTTCGCATCGTCCTCCCTCCTACATCACACTCTCTGCTCCCCCTTCCTGCACCTCCTTCACTCCCACTTCATCCCTTTTTCACCTGTACCACTCCCCCCTGTTCCCCCCTCTTCATCCTTCTTTCACCTGCACCTCTCCCCCTGTTCCCCCTCTTCATCCCTGTTTCACCTGCACCTCTCCCCCTGTTCCCCCTCTTCATCCCTGTTTCACCTGCACCTCTTCCCCTGTTCCCCCTCTTCATCCCTGTTTCACCTGCACCACTCCCCCTGTTCCCCGCTCTTCATCCCAGTTTCACCTGCACCTCTCCCTCTCTTCATCCTTATTTCACCTGCACCACTCCCACTGCTCCCCCTCTTCATCAATGTTTCACCTGCACCACTCCCCCTGTTCCCCCGCCTCATGCCTGTTTCACCTGCACCACTCCCCCTTTTCCCCCTCTTCATCCCTGTTTCACCTGCACCACCCCCCCTGTTCCCCCTCCTCATGCCTGTTTCACCTGCACCACTCCCCCTGTTTCACCTGCACCACTCCCCCTGTTCCCCCCTTTTTGGGATGAAGAGCCCTCCTGGTTGTCTGGGTTCGAATCCTTCATAGGTGTGGAGTTTTCAATTGCATATTGGCTTGCTTGGGGACCATTCAATCTTTTTCCCAAGCCATATATTGTTATATATATATATATATATTTATATATATATATATATATATATATATATATATATATATATATATATATATATATATATATTTTTTTTTTTTTTTTTTTTTTTTTACTTTTAAGTTTTTGAGGGTACCACCTCTGGTGCCAATGTAGGGACCCATAGCCTCGGAGAAGAAAATAAAAAGTATTCAGAGGAGACCTTGTGGTTTCTCACTGAGCACTAATATTATCTTCTACCACCCCCATTCTTGTGTATGTACACATATATATTTACTTTATTTGAACTTTGTTACAAAAAAGGAGTTACATATGGGTTACAGAGATGGTTATCATAGGTTGTCGAGTTCCTCCAGCTCCTCAAATGGCGGGCTGGAACCCTGGATGCAGTGCGCATTTCCCCTCTGTATCGCCACACTGAGGCGCTGGAAAAGAAAGCTTGCAGCTCTTGGGTCCCTTGTTGTTTCAATGAGCCTAGAACCCAGTTCCTTCAAAAAACTGGTAGCACTTTTACCCTAGGCGCCGAGTGTCTCAGAAGCAATGGGGACAAAATTGTAGTGGTGATCCAGTTCTCTATATTTACGGGATTTGGCTGCTTCCCTGTGGGTGGCAGCGCCACCTGGTTGTGCAACACTGAGGTTAATGTAGGTGTTAGCCAGGGTTGATACGCACGTGTAGTGCGTACCACCCCCATTCTTTTGTATGTACACATATTTATTTATATTAGAGAAGAGAAGAAAATATCAAGGTGGTCAGTGAGTATCCAAAGGTCTTCTCTGAGTACTCTTTATTTTCTTCTCCGAGGCTATGGGTCCCTACACTTGCACTAGAGGTGGTACCCCTTCTATGTTTAAAAAAAAAAAAAAAAATATATATATATATATATATATATATATATATATATATATATATATATATATATATATATATATATATATATATATATAACTTTTTAGACACTCAACCCACCAGGAGACTCGAACACTGGCCAACAAGGTGGCAGTTGCAGTTGTTGGCCAGTGTTCGAGTCTCCTGGTGGGTTGAGTGTCTAAAAAGTTTTAAACTTCAGCTACTGGAATAGGGTAGTCTGTGCATATATATATATATATATATATATATATATATATATATATATATATATATATATATATATATATATATATATATATATATATATATATATATATATATATATATGTCGTACCTAGTAGCCAGAACGCACTTCTCAGCCTACTATGCAAGGCCCGATTTGCGTAATAAGCTAAGTTTTCATGAATTAATTGTTTTTCGACTACCTAACCTACCTAACCTAACCTAACCTAACTTTTTCGGCTACCTAACCAAACCTAACCTATAAAGATAGGTTAGGTTAGGTTAGGTAGGGTTGGTTAGGTTCGGTCATATATCTACGTTAATTTTAACTCCAATAAAAAAAATTTACCTCATAAATAATGAAATGGGTAGCTTTATCATTTCATAAGAAAAAAATTAGAAAAAATATATTAATTCAGGAAAACTTGGCTTATTAGGCAAATCGGGCCTTGAATAGTAGGCCAAAAAGTGAGTTCTAACTACTAGGTACGACATATATATATATATATATATATATATATATATATATATGTATATATATGTATATGTATATATATATAAATATATATATATATATATATATATTTATATATATTTATATATATATATATATAGATATATATATATATATATATATATATATATATATATATATATATATATATATATAAATATATATATATATATATATTTATATATATATATATATATATATATATATATATATATATATATATATATATATATATATATATATATATATATATATGTGTGTGTGTGTGTGTGTGTGTCGTACCTAGTAGCCAGAATGCACTTCTCAGCCTACTATGCAAAGTCCGATTTGCCTAATAAGCCAAGTTTTCCTGAATTAATATATTTTCTCTAATTTTTTTCTTATGAAATGATAAAGCTACCCATTTCAGTATGTATGAGGTCAATTTTTTATTAGAGTTAAAATTAATGTAGATATATGACCGAACCTAACCAACCCTACCTAACCTAACCTAACCTATCTTTATAGGTTAGATTTGGTTAGGTAGCTGAAAAAGTTAGGTTAGGTTAGGTTAGGTAGGTTAGGTAGTCGAAAAATCATTAATTCATGAAAACTTGGCTTATTAGGCAAATCGGGCCTTGCATAGTAGGCTGAGAAGTGCGTTTTGGCTACTAGGTACGACATATATATATATATATATATATATATATATATATATATATATATATATATATATATATATATATATATATATATATATATATATATATATATATATATATATATATATATATATATTCACACACACACGTGTGTGTGTGTGTGTATTTTCTTTAAAAATTTTATATTTATAAATATATATGTATATAAAAATATTGATCTGAGCCTGTATGGATATGGACCCTGTGGGTCCAGGAGGCTATCTGTGTCCCCTCAGATGGTCTCCCTTATCACAGTTTGTGTCTATGGATGTGTGTGAATGTGTGAGTGTGAGTGTCACTGTGAGTGGCCGGGAGAGTGTGGGTGTCCCTGTGTGTGTCCGGATGATTATGTGTCCGGTTACATCTGTGGTTTCAGGAGGTCATCTGTGTCCCCTCAGATGGTCTCCCTTATCACAGTCTATGGATGTGTGTGTGTGAGTGTCCCTGTGAATGTTCGGAGAAGGGTGTGTGTGTGTGTGTGTGTGTGAGTGTCCGGATTTATGTGAGGTTTGGTTCCAGGAACCATTTGTGTCCCTCCTCCCCCAAATCTCCTCCCTGATTCCCACCGTGGGTTCGAATCCCAGGTGATTAGACCTACCCTAGGTCTATGTATCCAAGGTATCCATCCGTGGGCCCAACGGATTTCACCCCTTCCCCACTTTCCTAGGGCCAGGCCAATTCCAGCTATCCGGAAAACCTGTCGAAACAGAGGCAGCTACAGGAGGGGACACACAAATATTTGTGCCCTGCAGTTACACAACCGTTCCGACAGGCTCGATCGTAATCTATCCAGATGAGAACACGTTCTCCTCCGACTAGACCACGCTGGAGTCGCTGTATGTTTAAAATTTGGTTCCATTATTTATAGTTAGTATTTTTGGTGTATTAATTGATTTGTTTTATATTTTTAATGACTTAGGTAGAGTGATTTAAGGAGTCGGGGGAGGTGGGGGGGGGGTGGGGGGTGGGGGTGGTAGCGTGTGTAGTAGATTATACGAGATCGTGGTTAGTTAGTATTTATCTAGTTGTGTTCACCTAGCTGTTCTTGCGAGGGTTGAGCTCTGCTCTTTCGGCCCGCCTCTCAACTGTCAGTCAATCAATTTTTACTAGCTAATAAAAAAAAAATTCCACATACACACACCCAAGAAGCAGCCCGTAACAGATGTCTAATGCCCAAGTACCTATGTACTGCTAGGTAAGAGGAGCATCAGAATGAATGAAACTCTGTTGATTTTCGTTTGCGCCATCACCGGGGGATCGAACTTTGACCCTAGGATTACGAGTCGAGAGCGCTGTCCACTCAGCTATAAAGCCCCCTAGTGTGTGTATTGGTGCAAAAGATAATTTGGGAGAGGTTAATGGAAAGGAATGATGTTTGGTGGCCTTGAAGGCACTGGCTGGAAGAGGGTTGCCAGTTATGAATTTAAATTATAAATTTATTAAGATAGGATATATATGCAAAAGACGTTGTGAGAGATAGTAAGAAAAGTGTTTCTGACTGAGGTTAGGTACTGTGTGATTGACTTGTATGTTAGGAAAAAGAATATTTATCAAATACATAGATGATCTTTAGAAATGTTTGTTTGCGAGTAGTTGCAAATTATTGGGTAAAAAGCCAATGGTTACCGTACCTTTAACAAACAAACGTGAGCACTATTAGTCGACGGGGGTCAGAGAGTGAGAGTGAACAGCGAAACAATAACAAAAAATGTGACAATAATGGGAAACTATGTCATTCAAACGTATACATGTTAACCATATAAATTACAGTAACACTAAACGCGCGCATACGTACATATGTCAATCAATTTACATAAATAAACATTCACTAATATGTACCTTTAAAATGGACACATACAGATAATTACCGTACACATGTCAGTTTAATTACAGGTACACATAAACACATATAGCTTCACGTGTCTGTCGGTCATGACAATAGTACACATGGATACGAACACAAAACAGTCCATTATCAACTAGTGTGTGTGTGTGTGTGTGTGTGTGTGTGTATTCTCACCTGGTTCTGTTTGCAGGGGTTGAGCTCTGGCTCTTTGATCCCGTCTCTGTGTGTGTGTGTGTGTGTGTGTGTGTGTGTGTGTGTGTGTGTGTGTGTGTGTGTGTGTGTGTGTGTGTTTTATCCTTATATTTACTATATGTATCTGCAGAATCGAGTTATTAGCTCTTGGACCCCGCCTATCAAATAAATGTATTTATCCTCTTTTATATCTACTACATCTATTTCTCTCTAACTAACACACACACACAAACACACACACACACACACACACACACACACACACACATACACACACACACATACAAACTGGAGGCCTAGCGTCTAAATGGAGAGAGTTCGATGGTTATAATCCTAATGGTCCCCGATCGAATCCCGGTTGATGCAATAGCAAATCGAAAGATATTCTTTAACCTGATTCGACTGTTCACCTAACATAAATGTATCCATCAATGTATCCATCTATCTATCTACTTATATCTGTCAATCCATCAATCTATCTTCCCATTAAACCAACCATTTATCATTATATACATCTATCTATCCATGTACCCGTCCATCAACTCATCTTTCTATCCATCCATCTAGTCATCTGTCTTTCCGTCCATCAACTCATCTATGCATCCGTCTATCCGTCAATATATATATTTAGCAATCAATGTATCCATCCATCTATCTACCTATATAAATTTACCATTAATCTATCCATTTATCATAACCATCTATCAACACCCTCCCCACTCCCTCTCCTATTTTACTACTAAACTCCCTCCTCTCATTCTGGCACCTTCTCCTTCACTTTTCCTCCCTCTCATAAACCTGCTCATCCTCCATCCTTCTGCCCTTCCCACTCCCGCCCCTACCCCATCCCGCTCTTCCCATCGTCTTCCCTCTCGCCGCAGATCCATCCCTTCGTTCTCATTCCTTCCGCCGCTTCTCACTCTCGCCCTTCCCTCTGTTTTTTATCCCTCCCGTTGCTAGTCCTTCCCTTCCTTCACTCACCTTCCCTTCTTACCCATCATGTAGACTTCCCCTCCCGCCACCAGCCCTTCGCATCGTCCTCCCTCCTACATCACACTCTCTGCTCCCCCTTCCTGCACCTCCTTCACTCCCACTTCATCCCTTTTTCACCTGTACCACTCCCCCCTGTTCCCCCCTCTTCATCCTTCTTTCACCTGCACCTCTCCCCCTGTTCCCCCTCTTCATCCCTGTTTCACCTGCACCTCTCCCCCTGTTCCCCCTCTTCATCCCTGTTTCACCTGCACCTCTTCCCCTGTTCCCCCTCTTCATCCCTGTTTCACCTGCACCACTCCCCCTGTTCCCCGCTCTTCATCCCAGTTTCACCAGCACCTCTCCCCCTCTTCATCCTTATTTCACCTGCACCACTCCCACTGCTCCCCCTCTTCATCAATGTTTCACCTGCACCACTCCCCCTGTTCCCCCTCCTCATGCCTGTTTTACCTGCACCACTCCCCCTTTTCCCCCTCTTCATCCCTGTTTCACCTGCACCACCCCCCCTGTTCCCCCTCCTCATGCCTGTTTCACCTGCACCACTCCCCCTGTTTCACCTGCACCACTCCCCCTGTTCCCCCCTTTTTGGGATGAAGAGCCCTCCTGGTTGTCTGGGTTCGAATCCTTCATAGGTGTGGAGTTTTCAATTGCATATTGGCTTGCTAGGGGACCATTCAATCTTTTTCCCAAGCCATATATTGTTATATATATATATATATATATATATATATATATATATATATATATATATATATTTTTTTTTTTTTTTTTTTTTTTTTTTACTTTTAAGTTTTTGAGGGTACCACCTCTGGTGCCAATGTAGGGACCCATAGCCTCGGAGAAGAAAATAAAAAGTATTCAGAGGAGACCTTGTGGTTTCTCACTGAGCACTAATATTATCTTCTACCACCCCCATTCTTGTGTATGTACACATATATATTTACTTTATTTGAACTTTGTTACAAAAAAGGAGTTACATATGGGTTACAGAGATGGTTATCATAGGTTGTCGAGTTCCTCCAGCTCCTCAAATGGCGGGCTGGAACCCTGGATGCAGTGCGCATTTCCCCTCTGTATCGCCACACTGAGGCGCTGGAAAAGAAAGCTTGCAGCTCTTGGGTCCCTTGTTGTTTCAATGAGCCTAGAACCCAGTTCCTTCAAAAAACTGGTAGCACTTTTACCCCAGGCGCCGAGTGTCTCAGAAGCAATGGGGACAAAATTGTAGTGGTGATCCAGTTCTCTATATTTACGGGATTTGGCTGCTTCCCTGTGGGTGGCAGCGCCACCTGGTTGTGCAACACTGAGGTTAATGTAGGTGTTAGCCAGGGTTGATACGCACGTGTAGTGCGTACCACCCCCATTCTTTTGTATGTACACATATTTATTTATATTAGAGAAGAGAAGAAAATATCAAGGTGGTCAGTGAGTATCCAAAGGTCTTCTCTGAGTACTCTTTATTTTCTTCTCCGAGGGTATGGGTCCCTACACTTGCACTAGAGGTGGTACCCCTTCTATGTTTTAAAAAAAAAAAAAAAAATATATATATATATATATATATATATATATATATATATATATATATATATATATATATATATATATATGTATATATATGTATATGTATATATATATAAATATATATATATATATATATATATATATTTATATATATATATATATATATAGATATATATATATATGTCGTACCTAGTAGCCAGAACTCACTTCTCAGCCTACTATGCAAGGCCAAATTTGCCTAGTAAGCCAAGTTTTCATGAATTCATTGTTTTTCGACTACCTAACCTACCTAACCTAACCTAACCTAACTTTTTCGGCTACCTAACCAAACCTAACCTGTAAAGATAGGTTAGGTTAGGTTAGGTAGGGTTGGCTAGGTTCGGTCATATATCTACGTTAATTTTAACTCCAATAAAAAAAAAATTGACCTCATACATAATGAAATGGGTAGCTTTATCATTTCATAAGAAAAAAATTAGAAAAAATATATTAATTCAGGAAAATTTGGCATATTAGGCAAATCGGGCCTTGAATAGTAGGCCAAAAAGTGAGTTCTGGCTACTAGGTACGACATATATATATATATATATATATATATATATATATATATTTATATATATATATATATATATATATATATATATATATATATATATATATATATATATATATATATATATATATGTGTGTGTGTGTGTGTGTGTGTGTGTGTCGTACCTAGTAGCCAGAATGCACTTCTCAGCCTACTATGCAAAGTCCGATTTGCCTAATAAGCCAAGTTTTCCTGAATTAATATATTTTCTCTAATTTTTTTCTTATGAAATGATAAAGCTACCCATTTCAGTATGTATGAGGTCAATTTTTTTATTAGAGTTAAAATTAATGTAGATATATGACCGAACCTAACCAACCCTACCTAACCTAACCTAACCTATCTTTATAGGTTAGATTTGGTTAGGTAGCTGAAAAAGTTAGGTTAGGTTAGGTAGGTTAGGTAGTCGAAAAATCATTAATTCATGAAAACTTGGCTTATTAGGCAAATCGGGCCTTGCATAGTAGGCTGAGAAGTGCGTTTTGGCTACTAGGTACGACATATATATATATATATATATATATATATATGTCGTACCTAGTAGCCAGAACTCACTTCTGAGCCTACTATGCAGGGCCCGATTTGCCTAATAAGCCAAGTTTTCGTGAATTATTTGCTTTTCAACTACCTAACCTACCTAACCTAACCTAACCTAACTTTTTCGGCTACCTAACCTAACCTAACATATAGAGATAGGTTAGGTTAGGTTAGGTAGGGTTGGTTAGGTTCGGTCATATATCTACATTAATTTTAACTCCAATAAAAAAAATTGACCTCTTACAGAATGAAATGGGTTGCTTTATCATTTCATAAGAAGAAAATTAAAGAAAATATATTAATTCATGAAAACTTGGCTTATTAGGCAAATCGGGCCTTGCATTGTAGGCTGAAAAGTGAATTCTGGCTACTAGGTACGACATATATATATATATATATATATATATATATATATATATATATATATATATATATATATATGTATATACACACACACACACATGTGTGTGTGTGTGTGTATTTTCTTTAAAAATTTTATATTTATAAATATATATGTATATAAAAATATTGATCTGAGCCTGTATGGATATGGACCCTGTGGGTCCAGGAGGCCATCTGTGTCCCCTCAGATGGTCTCCCTTATCACAGTTTGTGTCTATGGATGTGTGTGAATGTGTGAGTGTGAGTGTCACTGTGAGTGGCCGGGTGAGTGTGGGTGTCCCTGTGAGTGTCCGGATGATTATGTGTCCGGTTACATCTGTGGTTTCAGGAGGTCATCTGTGTCCCCTCAGATGGTCTCCCTTATCACAGTCTATGGATGTGTGTGTGTGAGTGTCCCTGTGAATGTTCGGAGAAAGGTGTGTGTGTGTGTGTGTGTGTGTGAGTGTCCGGATTTATGTGAGGTTTGGTTCCAGGAACCATTTGTGTCCCTCCTCCCCCAAATCTCCTCCCTGATTCCCACCGTGGGTTCGAATCCCAGGTGATTAGACCTACCCTAGGTCTATGGATCCAAGGTATCCATCCGTGGGCCCAACGGATTTCACCCCTTCCCCACTTTCCTAGGGCCAGGCCAATTCCAGCTATCCGGGAAACCTGTCGAAACAGAGGCAGCTACAGGAGGGGACACACAAATATTTGTGCCCTGCAGTTACACAACCGTTCCGACAGGCTCGATCGTAATCTATCCAGATGAGAACACGTTCTCCTCCGACTAGACCACGCTGGAGTCGCTGTATGTTTAAAATTTGGTTCCTTTATTTATAGTTAGTATTTTTGGTGTATTAATTGATTTGTTTTATATTTTTAATGACTTAGGTAGAGTGATTTAAGGAGTCGGGGGAGGTGGGGGGGGGGGGGGTGGGGGTGGTAGCGTGTGTAGTAGATTATACGAGATCGTGGTTAGTTAGTATTTATCTAGTTGTGTTCACCTAGCTGTTCTTGCGAGGGTTGAGCTCTGCTCTTTCGGCCCGCCTCTCAACTGTCAGTCAATCAATTTTTACTAGCTAATAAAAAAAAATTCCACATACACACACCCAAGAAGCAGCCCGTAACAGATGTCTAATGCCCAAGTACCTATGTACTGCTAGGTAAGAGGAGCATCAGAATGAATGAAACTCTGTTGATTTTCGTTTGCGCCATCACCGGGGGATCGAACTTTGACCCTAGGATTACGAGTCGAGAGCGCTGTCCACTCAGCTATAAAGCCCCCTAGTGTGTGTATTGGTGCAAAAGATAATTTGGGAGAGGTTAATGGAAAGGAATGATGTTTGGTGGCGTTGAAGGCACTGGCTGGAAGAGGGTTGCCAGTTATGAATTTAAATTATAAATTTATTAAGATAGGATATATATGCAAAAGACGTTGTGAGAGATAGTAAGAAAAGTGTTTCTGACTGAGGTTAGGTACTGTGTGATTGACTTGTATGTTAGGAAAAAGAATATTTATCAAAAACATAGATGATCTTTAGAAATGTTTGTTTGCAAGTAGTTGCAAATTATTGGGTAAAAAGCCAATGGTTACCGTACCTTTAACAAACAAACGTGAGCACTATTAGTCGACGGGGGTCAGAGAGTGAGAGTGAACAGCGAAACAGTAACAAAAAATGTGACAATAATGGGAAACTATGTCATTCAAACGTATACATGTTAACCATATAAATTACAGTAACACTAAACGCGCGCATACGTACATATGTCAATCAATTTACATAAATAAACATTCACTAATATGTACCTTTAAAATGGACACATACAGATAATTACCGTACACATGTCAGTTTAATTACAGGTACACATAAACACATATAGCTTCACGTGTCTGTCGGTCATGACAATAGTACACATGGATACGAACACAAAACAGTCCATTATCAACTAGTGTGTGTGTGTGTGTGTGTGTGTATTCTCACCTGGTTCTGTTTGCAGGGGTTGAGCTCTGGCTCTTTGATCCCGTCTCTGTGTGTGTGTGTGTGTGTGTGTGTGTGTGTGTGTGTGTGTGTGTGTGTGTTTTATCCTTATATTTACTATATGTATCTGCAGAATCGAGTTATTAGCTCTTGGACCCCGCCTATCAAATAAATGTATTTATCCTCTTTTATATCTACTACATCTATTTCTCTCTAACTAACACACACACACAAACACACACACACACACACACACACACACACATACACACACACACATACAAACTGGAGGCCTAGCGTCTAAATGGAGAGAGTTCGATGGTTATAATCCTAATGGTCCCCGATCGAATCCCGGTTGATGCAATAGCAAATCGAAAGATATTCTTTAACCTGATTCGACTGTTCACCTAGCATAAATGTATCCATCAATGTATCCATCTATCTATCTACTTATATCTGTCAATCCATCAATCTATCTTCCCATTAAACCAACCATTTATCATTATATACATCTATCTATCCATGTACCCGTCCATCAACTCTTCTTTCTATCCATCCATCTAGTCATCTGTCTTTCCGTCCATCAACTCATCTATGCATCCGTCTATCCGTCAATATATATATTTAGCAATCAATGTATCCATCCATCTATCTACCTATATAAATTTACCATTAATCTATCCATTTATCATAACCATCTATCAACACCCTCCCCACTCCCTCTCCTATTTTACTACTAAACTCCCTCCTCTCATTCTGGCACCTTCTCCTTCACTTTTCCTCCCTCTCATAAACCTGCTCATCCTCCATCCTTCTGCCCTTCCCACTCCCGCCCCTACCCCATCCCGCTCTTCCCATCGTCTTCCCTCTCGCCGCAGATCCATCCCTTCGTTCTCATTCCTTCCGCCGCTTCTCACTCTCGCCCTTCCCTCTGTTTTTTATCCCTCCCGTTGCTAGTCCTTCCCTTCCTTCACTCACCTTCCCTTCTTACCCATCATGTAGACTTCCCCTCCCGCCACCAGCCCTTCGCATCGTCCTCCCTCCTACATCCAACCCGTTCTCACACAAGACAGTACATATATGACTAGTGCTTAAAGTCAATATGTGGAATGTGATTTAGTACATATGTGATATATTCCCAGTTAACTTTTTTACCAAGGCTCAAACTCTTCCTCACGTACCAATTTACGTCTCACAGTACTCGTCCATCAACGTAGATAGCTGAATAGTCGTGATTGGTTCAATTATAACGAAAATTGTAATTTTCAGGTCCCACATGGGTTGTGAAATTCACCTACTATTGTCCATGCTCTTATAATATTACAGATCAGCTACATCCTATTGAAGGCTCGTAGTTTTGTTTTGAGAAATATTAGTTGTTCTTAGTAAATTATAATAAGCACAATAAATTATTACATAGAATAAGTGCTTCACCAATCAATATTATATACCATAGTTTGTGCTTTAGAAATCTTTAAAGAATGTTTTGTAGGAACGCTAACAGAAAACGATGTTATGTTGGAATGTATATAGGGTAAACTACTGCAAACAGGATGGTATGGTGTGGATTATTGGAAACTATAGGATTAGTATAGGGTCCACTACCACCTGTTAGGTGGGTAAGGGGTCCAATAACACCCGCAGGATGAGTATGGGGGTCACATCCACCCACAGGAATGGTATGGGGATCACTTCCACCCACAGGAAGGGTATGGGATCCAATACCATCCAGTGGATGTGTATTGCGTCCACTACCACCGACAGGATGGGTATGGGCTCACAACCACCCACAGGATAGGTATGGGGTCCAATACCACCCACAGGATGAGTATGGGGTCCACTATAACCCACAGGATGGGTATGGGGCTCCAACCACCCACAGAATAAGTATGGGGTACAATAACACCCACTGGATATGTATGGCATCCATTGCCCCCACAGGATGACTATAGGGTACAGTATCGCCCACAGGATTAGTATATAGGGTTCACTGCCGCCCACAGAGTCGGTATGGGGTCCACCGCCACCCACAGGGTCGGTATGGGGTCCACTACCGCCCACAGGGTCGCTATAAAGTCAACTACCGTCCACAGGGTCGGTAGGGGTCCACTACCGCCCACAGGGTCGGCAGGGGGTCCACTGCCACCCACTGGGTCGGTAGGGGGTCCACTGCCGCCCACAGGATCGATAGGGGGTCCACTGCCGCCCACAGGGTCGATATGGGGGGGGTCCACTACCGCCCACAGGATCGATAGGGGGTCCACTGCCGCCCACAGGGTCGGTAGGGGGTCCACTGCCGCCCACACGTTCGGTAGGGGTCCACTGCCGCCCACAGGGTCGGTAGGGGGTCCACTGCCGCCCACAGGATCGATAGGGGGTCCACTGCCGCCCACAGGGTCGATAGGGGGTCCCTTACCGCCCACAGGGTCTCTATGAAGTCAACTACCGCCCATAGTGTTTGTATAGTGTCCACTATCGCCCATAGTGTTATTATGGGGTCCACTACCCCTCATAGGGTCGGTATGGGGGTCCATTACTACCCACAGGGTGTGTCTGGGGTCTATTTTGGCAATACTGCTTTTCCAATCTCATTTGTTGTTCAATGTAAAATATTTGTTGCTCGACTTGCAACAATTTATATATATATATATATATATATATATATATATATATATATAGTATAGTGCCTTTGCAATAATGTACCAATGTGTGTATTTTCATAACTCGTTTTAAATTGTTGAAAAATAAATAACTACATTGTGAATGCAAGTCAATGTTTACATGCTAAATCAGAGTTGCCAGATTCCGCTTAAAATAGCAAATTGTGCTTATTTTCAAAGCTTGAGAATTTAGCTTTAAAGTAGTTAAAAAACTACGAATTTCGCAATTTGCTATGTACTTTAGTGTACTATTTTAAAATAAGGTTGGTTTTTAAGCTGCAAGTCATATGAATCTCAAAAAAAAGTATATTATTAACAATCTTATCTCCATAGTTCACTAGTTTCTGTAAATCAGATCTGGTAACTGTAGGCCAAGTACTGGAAGACTCAAGACACAATGTGTTGAAGCTATTCTCTTTGAAGAAGTCATCTCGACAGGATCTTCCAGCTCCAGCTATAAAACTTCACCAAACATGGATCTACCTAGTACATCAAATGGTAAGGAATTACTAAACTGTACAAAGTTTTATGCTAGAACATTTGTTACAGTCCCCTGTTCTATGTGTACTCCATCACATAGTGACGGAGTATGTGGGAATAATTTTGTTAACACTGTCCATTTGACATGGTGGTGGTGTATGGTGCTGGTGGTGTATGGTGCTGGTGGAGTATGATGCTGATGGTGTATGATGCTGATGGTGTATGATGCTGATGGTGTATGATGCTGATGGTGTATGATGCTGGTGTATGGTGCTGGTGGTGTATGATGCTGGTGGTGTATGATTCTGGTGGAGTATGATGCTGATGGTGTATGATGCTGATGGTGTATGATGCTGATGGTGTATGATGCTGGTGGTGTATGGTGCTGGTGGTGTATGATGCTGGTGGTGTATGGTGCTGGTGGTGTATGATGCTGGTGGTGTATGGTGCTGGTGGTGTATGGTGCTGGTGGTGTATGGTGTATGATGCTGGTGGTGTATTATGCTGATGGTGTATGATGCTGGTGATGTATGATGCTGATGGTGTATGATGCTGGTGGTGTATGGTGCTGTTGGTGTATGATGCTGGTGGTGTATGGTGCTGGTGGTGTTTGATGGTGGTGGTGAATCTGACACTGTCATATATATATATATATATATATATATATATATATATATATATATATATATATATATATATATATATATATATATATATATATATATATATATATATATATATATATATGAGGGGTACCACCTCTGGTGCAAGTGTAGGGACCCATAGCCTCGGAGAAGAAAATAAAGAGTACTCAGAGAAGACCTTGTGGATCCTCACTGAACACTTTCATATTTTCTTCTCCTACCACCCTTATTCTTTTGGTATGTGTGTATATTTATCTAACTTTATTTGAAAACGTCATTACACAAAAAAAGTTACAATATTGATTAATATATATATATATATAATTTTTTTTTCTTCCAATAATATAGTATTCGCTTGAAATTAACAGCCTGGTCAATCAGGCTGTTGGATTCAACTCCTCTCAGTTTTGTTATACGAGTTACAGCATGGTTAATCACATCCAAAATTAAAGTTATTTCCAGATGCAGTCCTAAAATTTTTAACATTGCTCTCACTAGTGTTAATGTAGATTATTTCATAATTTAAATAATATATTTAATTACTGTAGTACATTTTAACAACAATTTAACTTATAATTTTTGCAGCATAGGTCATTTGAATATAAGTATTTTATTAGAAACTATTTCCTTCAGGTCTTCAGGGAAAATTCTTGAGGAGATGCACAAACTGCAAACAATGTGTGCATGTCCGAAGCAATGTTTGCAAGTTCTGCCAGTGTGACTTCCGAAACAGTAGAGAATTAATGAAGAAAGAAGAGGAAGCCCGTTTTCTACTTAAAGGCAAGAAGGCTTTAGAACGAAATACAGCAAGCCGGGTTCTACGAAGGATTGAAAATCAGGTATTGAAGTTTGTCTACATCTGTTGTATTCATTTGTATTCTTCTTATGCTGAACTTGCTTGATAAGGTATAGAATCAACATGAATAATGCTGTACAGTACTTACATACTATTTGTTTATTTATTTATATACAAGTTAGCACACTGGGATTATGAGAGTACATAGCATTGATGTTTTTACATTCTTGTAAAGCCACTAGCACACAGTGTTTTGGGCAGGTCCTTAATCTAACAGATAATTTTAAATAGGCAATTTAAAGCTTAAATGGAAAAAAATTGGCTGGTACATTGTAAGAAAGTATCACAAAGATTACTATGTACATTAAAGTAAAATTTGAGGGTTATCAACATATAAATTGTAGCATAATTTGAGGAATATTTCAAGGTATAATATAGTAAGATATGCATTCAATATAACAATCATGATATAAGGTGATAGCAATGATTACAATGGAAAAGTTGTATGGTTTAGGCACATATATTCTGGCATTGGATTTCATAAGATACAGTGCGAGTTTAATACACTAGTTAGGAAACTATCAAGAAAAAATTTAGGTACTTTTTGGTTTTATTTTTTAAAATGGCAGAAGTTGGACAGTTTTTAAATTTGTTAGCGAGTGAGTTCCATAGACAAGGTCCCTTTATTTGCATAGTGTATTTACACAGAATAACTTTGACTCTGGGGATATCAAAGATATTTATATATATATATATATATATATATATATATATATATATATATATATATATATATATATATATATATATATATATATATATATATAATTTCAATTCAATCATCTCTGTCATTGATGTATATGGCAAAAAGTGTGTGGCCCAATACAGCACTATGTCTTAACGTAATGGGTCCAAGGGCCCATAAGGTCTCGACAGCATTAAGGGCCCTTTAGCAAACCAGTGTGCTGGGGCCCCTATGACACCCATGACGTCTTTGTATCATTTCAAGTTTGTACATGTACTTCTTAAGATATGGGCACCATACAACTGCTGCATATTCTAGCTTTTGTCTAAAAAAATCATGAACAATTTATTTATTATTTATCCATGAATGCCAGAACTAAACCCTGTGGTACTCCACTCGTGACATTTCTCCAGTCCAATACATTGCCTCTGATTACTGCCCTCATTTTTCTATCAGTTTGAAATTTTTTAATCCATGTTAGAAGCTTACCTGTCACCCCTCCAATATGTTCCAGTTTCCAGAACAAACTCTTATGATGAGGAAATTTTTTTAACAACTTTAAAACTTTCAGCCAAAAAACTTTATTTGCAGCATCCAGTAAAATGCGCTCTTCACTCCGGCACAGAAATGAGTGTGATAGGAAAAAGCTTCAAGGCTTCATAAAAATCTACAATAGTGAAAACTCTGAAATTCTCAGTGAAAAGGATGCAATAGAAGGTATCCTGCCATGGCACAATTTATTGCCTCATCATAGCCAAAATGGTATGTAACTACATCTCATTTTATCAGGGGTTACAATTCGGCCTTATCAAGATAACTAACATTTAGCATGCATAATGGATAAGCTTTACTTATTTTTGAAGTAAAATATCATCACTACTGTTTGTAAAATAGGTGCAGTATCATAATCCGTAGGTTTTTATCAGGTTGATACTGCACAATAAACTATGTATAGTATGTATAATGCAAGTACCTAAACTGTAATTACATTAAATTGAGTTGTAGTTTACTTGCAGTAAATATAATTTTCCTCTTTTATTAGTGTCCCTTGCTCAAAAAAAGAAGGCAGTAGAAGATGTGGAGCTTCAGAAGAGATCCAGAGAAGAGCAACAACACACTGTTCAAGAAATGCTGCATTATCTCGCATATTACAAGAATAAGAGAGAGATTTTAACCGAACATACTGAAGAGTTGTTATGTGGAATTTTTCCTTCATATCTAAGCAAGGTAAGCTAACAGCCTAAATGTGTGTGTTGCAATTCAGTTCTTCATAAACATTTATCCAGCAGAATTTTATACTTGAGTAAAGTCTTGCTATTTACAACTTTGACAGGTAGACAATTCCATGGTTTTCATATACTGTACTGGTGTGTTTTACATATATTTGAACTTTTACCGAAAACTTTATTTATTTATTCTAATTTCTTTAGTATTTTCAGGGAAATTTGTAAATGTCTTAAACCCCATTAAATAGTCTATATATTACAGGATCCTAACAAGTACACTATTGAAGAGAAGCACCTATCAACCAAAAATAAGAGTGGAATCTTGGCTCTTTTGAAGCAAGGGCAAAAGTTGTGTTCTGACAAGCTGAGTGATGCAAAGCGTTTATTTGGATACCAGGAAGAGGATGTTGATGTTTCTGAGCCCTACCTGGAGCTTTGTGACAGTGAAGATGATGATGATGAAGATGAAGATTTACTACTAAACTGATGATACAAAAGTTAAGTATAATAAATTTTACCTGATTTCTCTTGCTAATTTCTCTTACTTAATTTCTCTAATTTCTAATTATCCTAGCCCTAAGATTACTACTGGCCTCCATTGCCTTGCCTGCACTTTGTTTCCCCCTTAACCATATCACTCATTCTTACAGGTGTGAGACAGAGAGGTACAAGATCATCCAAGAGGAACAACACCTGAAGCACCCAACATTTGGGTGTTTTAATTAATAAAAACGCCCTTCATGGCTTCACTCATCCTGGCTGGTTTAATTAAAAAAACCTAACCTAAACCTAATATATATACCTCTAGAGTCAAGGGAGTTAAGTTTTAGGCTGCACAATGAAACTGCTATTGACAATTTTATAACTGCTGCTGATAATGTCTGTCCTGTGACTTTTTTGTAAGCATAACCAAAAGGCTTAACAATCCCTTGCTTACAAAGGGAATACTTAAACCCATTAATAAAAAACATGACCTTGAGAAGAAGTATAGGTTAGGAATTGTCTCCAAAGAATTCTCATGCTCTTCAACAGGTCACTTGAACTCCAAACCTTTCCAGTTATCCTAAAAAAAGCGAGTTACCCCTGTACACAAATGTGGTGATCTCACAGATGTTAACAACTACAGACCTATATCAATCCTGCCTAACTTGTCAACATTTTTTGAAAAGCTACTTGAACTTGAACTCCAAACCTTTCCAGTTATCCTAAAAAAAGCGAGTTACCCCTGTACACAAATGTGGTGATCTCACAGATGTTAACAACTACAGACCTATATCAATCCTGCCTAACTTGTCAACATTTTTTGAAAAACTAATCTACAAGCAGTTTTACTCTTATCTAGCCAAACACCATATACTTAGTACTAGGCTGTACAAGAATATAACAACTCTTGTATATATCTCAAAAAAAAAAAAAAAAAAAAAAGCACAAGACGAAGCTTGAAAAAGTTTAGTGGTATGCCAATAGGCTAGTCCCAGGACTAAGAGGCATGAGTTACGAGGACAGGCTGCGAGAAATGCAATTGATAGGGTACATAAAGATAAACTGTTTAACACGGGTGGTAGGCGAACAAGGGGACACAGGTGGAAACTTAGTACCCAAATGAACCACTAGGATGTTAGAAAGAACTTTTTCAGTGTCAGAGTAGTTAATAGATGGAATGCATTAGGCAGTGATGTGGTGGAGGCTGACTCCATACACAGTTTCAAATGCAGATATGATAGAGCCCAGTAGGCTCAGGAATCTGTACATCAGTTGATTGCCAGTTGAGAGGTGGGACCAAAGAGCCAGAGCTCAACCCCCCGCAACCACAACTAGGTGAGTATACACACAAACACACACACGTACACACACACACACACAGACACAAACATACACACACTAATGCCTCTATTCACCTTGCAGTAAATAGGAACCTGAAAGTCAGGAAGCTGCTAAAGGCTGCATCTTGGGGATGTGTGAGTGTGTTAGATAAAAATATATGTTGTTTAGATATGATGGAGGAAAAGAGGCCGAGAGTCGGTACATTAGACAACCGACGCTTAGAAAGGCGGGGTCCAAGAGCTAACAGCTAAATCTTGGAAATAATAAATTAAAATATTTAATACACCCACATACATGTTTCACATTATTTTGGCTGAGGGCACACTGAGGGCTGATGGCCCCGTCGACGGGGCAGGAAGTCGGTGGTTGATCAAAGGCCTCCCACATCCTCCACATACCTGAGGATATTCCGGCTTAATTTTAAACGGAAGTAATGTCTTGGCATTTACGGCTTCAGCGGGTGGGTGGGTCCGTGGGTTTATTACACTGTGAGTGAAAACAATCGCCTATTCTCTATTTTATATTGCGGCTTGTAGAGCTAGAAGCTGTTGCCTCTTGTGTGCGTTGCACAAGGGGATTAATATCTGGATTAATAGCTTTCAATATTTCCAGTATTTTTTAAGGTAACGCTTAAATACCGAAGATACTGCTATTGGACACCGCTTAATTGACAATGTCTCAACAACGCAGGCTAAAGATGTGCGTGGCTCCTGCTATTGCAATGATGCTCATTTGTTTTTCAATGATGGGCCTTAGTTGCCCCCTCTCTAACTTACCGTTCTAAATACCCCTTCTCCATCTTCCGCAAACATTTCCCCTCATACATCTCCCCCCTTTCCTCCTGTCCCCCTTGTCCATCTTTGTCCCCCTGTCCATCTTTGTCTCCTGTCCCTCACTTTGTCCCCTTGCCCACATTTTCTGTCCTCTGTCCCAGATCCCTTTCCTCCTCTCTGTCCCCCTCTCTGTCCCCCTGTCCCCCCTTTCCATCTCTCTGTCCCCCTGTCCCTCTCTATCCCATTGTCCCTGTCTCTGTCCCCCCTGTCTCTCTCTGTCCCCCTGTTCTTCTCTGTCCTCCTGTTCCTCTCTCTGTCCCCCTGTCACTCTCTGTCCCCCTGTTCCTCTATGTCCCCCTGTCCATCTCTGTCCCCTGTACCTCTCTGTCCCCCTGCCCACTCTTTCTGTCCGCTGTCCATCATCTGTCCCCCTCCCTTTCCTCCAGTCCCCCTATCCATCTCTGTCCCCTTGTCCCTGTCTCTCCTCTGTCCCCTCTCTCTTGGTCTCCTGCCCCCCTCTCCTCCCTCTGTCCCCCGGTCCCCCTCTCTGACCCTGTCCCTCTGTCTCTGTCTCTGTCCATGCCCCCCTCTCTGTCCCTGTCTCCCTCCCTGTCCCACTGCTCCCCCTCTGTTCCCCCGTCCCTCCTCTGGCCCTGTCCGTCTGTCCCTGTCCCTCTGCCTCTGCCTCTCCTCGTTTCTGACATTCTCTGTGTCAGCCTATCTCTCTGTCTCTTTCCTCGCTCTATCTCTGTCATTCTCTCACTGACTTTGCATATCCTTATCTATACGTCTCTGTGTCTAACATTCTCTCCCTGACTCTGTCTATATCTATTTCTCTGTCTCGATCTTCATCTCTTTCTCTCTCTCTCTCTCTCTCTCTCTCTCTCTCTCTCTCTCTCTCTCTCTCTCTCTCTCTCTCTCTCTCTCTCTCTCTCTCTCTCTCTCTCTCTCTCTCTCTCTCCTTACATACATACATACATACATACATACATACATACATACATACATACATACATACATACATACATACATACATACATACATACATACATACGTACATACATACATACATTTATTTAACACATGTGGTACACGCACAAGGGGACACAGGTGGAAGCTGAGTACCCAAATGAGCCACAGAGAGATTATAGAAAGAACTTTTCAGTGTCAGAGTAGTTAATAAATGGAATGCTTTAGGCAGTAATGTGGTGGAGGCTGATTCCATACACAGTTTCAAGTGTATGGAAAGTGTATGTATTCAAGTGGCGGGACCAAAGAGCCAAAGTTCAACCCTTGCAACCACAACTAGGTTAGTACATACATACATACATAAGATATAAAACAGTGGAGGATTCCCAGGTAGAACAATCAACCACAATGCCCATTACCCCTTTACCCTGATGTCCTTAACTACACAACTATACAAGAGTCATTAACACGTGTAATGGCTGATCCCCCATCACGATAGCATAAAGACCAATTGCTTGACCCGCAGTCTGTCTTGCTCCTCAAATAATTTTCGGGTTAACATGAAAACGTCTCTCGAGTTTATCTTTCTAATGTTGTTTTCCCATCTTTCATTTTATCAGCTTAGTTCCTTTATTATGCCCCAATTACTCATCCTTTGAGCGGTAGTTAAACTGAACCCAAATTTAAAAAAAGTTCCTTTTGCTAAGCAAGCTACAGTCTTGATAAGTCAGATATATTGTTTGTTAACACATTTCTCAACAATGAACAGTCAGTTTTATCAAGCTAACATATCCTAACACAACGAGTGAGAGTATTAACTGGTCTAATTATTTTATTAGACCAGTATATATTATTAGATTATACTGGTATAATTATATATATATATATATATATATATATATATATATATATATATATATATATATATATATATATATATATATATATATATATATATGTATATGCGAACAAGCCTGAATGGTCCCCAGGACTATATGCGAATATAGTCCTGGGGTGTGAGTTTTCATTCTCATATTCATATATGTATATATATACATATATATAGATATATATATATATGGGTGAGTTTTCATTCTCATATTCATATATGTATATATATAGATATATATAGATATATATATATATATATATATATATATGTCGTACCTAGTAGCCAGAACTCACTTTTCAGCCTACTATGCAAGGCCCGATTTGCCTAATAAGCCAAGTTTTCCTGAATTAATATATTTTCTCAAATTTTTTTCTTATGAAATGATAAAGCTACCCATTTCATTATGTATGAGGTCAATTTTTTTTATTGGAGTTAAAATTAACGAAGATATATGACCGAACCTAACCAACCCTACCTAACCTAACCTAACCTATCTTTATAGGTCAGGTTAGGTTAGGTGGCCGAAAAAGTTAGGTTAGGTTAGGTTAGGTAGGTTAGGTAGTCGAAAAACAATTAATTCATGAAAACTTGGCTTATTAGGCAAATCTGGCCTTGAATAGTAGGCTGAGAAGTGCGTTCTGGCTACTAGGTACGACATATATATATATATATATATATATATATATATATATATATATATATATATATATATATATATATATATATATATATATATATATATATATATATATATGTATGTATGAGTGTGTGTGTACATGTGTATACAACATTAATAATTTTGTATCTAGCGTCAAACATTGTTATTTGCTTAGCTAAACGAACTAGAGGGTTCAGGTCCTGAACCGATTATGTGCCTCTGTAATCCTTTACACCACGGCCCACGGGATGGGTATGGGGTGCGTAATAAAGAAAGCAATAGAAGAAATTGAAATTGCATAATACGGTTATTGACATTCAATAATAGTAAGATAAAGCAATGAGGACCAAATGGGAGACCAGTGATCAGTGTCTTGTATCCCCTGCAATACCTCAAATCCTACGTACCTCACTGACAGGCTCCAGTATGTTTCTGTGAATAATTCAATTTCTCCCACCCTACCCATCAACATTGGTGTTCCTCAGGGCAGCATACTTGGCATACTTGGGTATCCTTTGGAGGTGCTTATCCAGTTCTCACTTGAACACTGTGAGGGGATTGCCAGTTATGCCATGCAGTTATGCAATGTATGAATCTATCTATAAGTCCACCAATCTTTGTAAAAATTTCTTGTATGGATGTACCTTACCTAAATAAACATTTATTTATTTATTATTTATATTTAGGATTCATCAACTGCCAAAGATATTCACATGTCAGTATAATTCTGGCGAGAGAGAGGTTTGGGAAAAGCCGTTATACCAACTAGTCAGCAATAAGGGTGATATTTGTGGGGCACAGGCACGCTCGGCCTGGCCCATTAACCCCCAACTGACACTATAACTACTAGCTACTAGGTACATGAACATAATTACATAATTTACGTACATAATTTAAGGTACATAATTACTAGGTACATGAGGACTGGCCATTGTACTATATAGACCTGAAAAAGTGTAACTTAGCGACAACAAGAAAATATTGAATCACAAGACCACCGACGACCATTCCCTTACCCTGCCATAAACACTGAAATTTGACACCCTACCTCTGGAGCCACCCTGACCACAGGTCCACCAACTACATTTCCCTCCCTCCAACTCTGCCTCCACTTACATTGTACACACACATATTGTACACCACGCAAGTGTGGACTAGTGTGTAAATCTTACTGATACCACACTTAACCTTTATTCTTTCTCAATGTGTTGTATAAAAGGATCTGATTATACCGTTTCATTTCTAACTCCTTTTCTTGGAAGAATGCCACATATGATCGTACACACACACAAGGTCTGTATAGAGTATAGGCAAGGTCTGACAAGGTATACTAGGTGAGTACTAGTTGAGTACTTACACACAAGATATTCTAGGTGAGACTAGGTGAGTATACACACACACGCAACATATACTAAGTTAGTACACCCAGAAACAAGATATACTAGGTGAATACACACATACAAGGTATACTAGGTGAGTACTAGTTGAGTACTTACACACAAGATATTCTAGGTGAGACTAGGTGAGTATACACACACACACGCAACATATACTAGGTTAGTACACCCAGAAACAAGATATACTAGGTGAATACACACATACAAGATATACTAGGTGAGTACTAGTTGAGTACTTACACACAAGATATTCTAGGTGAGACTAGGTGAGTATACACACACACACGCAACATATACTAGGTTAGTACACCCAGAAACAAGATATACTAGGTGAATACACACATACAAGGTATACTAGGTGAGTACTAGTTGAGTACTTACACACAAGATATTCTAGGTGAGACTAGGTGAGTATACACACACACGCAACATATACTAAGTTAGTACACCCAGAAACAAGATATACTAGGTGAATATACACATACAAGGTATACTAGGTGAGTACTAGTTGAGTACTTACACACAAGATATTCTAGGTGAGACTAGGTGAGTATACACACACACGCAACATATACTAAGTTAGTACACCCAGAAACAAGATATACTAGGTGAATACACACATACAAGGTATACTAGGTGAGTACTAGTTGAGTACTTACACACAAGATATTCTAGGTGAGACTAGGTGAGTATACACACACACACGCAACATATACTAGGTTAGTACACCCAGAAACAAGATATACTAGGTGAATACCCCAACACCAACCTCCTACAGTACACCTCCCACAGTAACCCCAACACCAACCTCCCACAGGTAACCCCAACACCAACCTCCCACAGTACACCTCCCACAGGTAACCCCAGCACCAACCTCCCACAGTACACCTCCCACAGGTAACCCCAGCACCAACCTCCCACAGTAACCCCAACACCAACCTCCCACAGTACACAACACCAACCTCCCACAGTACACATCCCACAGGTAACCCCAGCACCAACCTCCCACAGTACACAACACCAACCTCCCACAGTACACCTCCCACAGTAACCCCAACACCAACCTCCCACAGTACACAACACCAACCTCCCACAGTACACCTCCCACAGTACACCTCCCACAGGTAACCCCAGCACCAACCTCCCACAGTACACCTCCTACAGGTAACCCCAACACCAACCTCACACAGTACACCTCCCACAGTAACCCCAGCACCAACCTCCCACAGGTACAAAATGAAGCCATGAGAATTATCTTAGGATGCCCAAGAAATGCTATGATTGAGAAAATCAGGATGGAGTTGAATCTGCAGAGTATTGGGGATAGAATTGCAGAGATAAATGTAGCTTCTGCCATTAGATTAATGAGAGGTGGGGGAGCTAATGAATTGGTCCTCTCAGTTCAAAAGGTGGGAAGTACTGAACAATGTATGATGAAGAAAAGAGCATATATGAATACCTTATGTTCTAATGTTATTAAGTATGATGTTATTTCAGAGTGTATTGCTGTGCCCAAGAGAAAATTTACACCACCATGGGAGGATTGTAATGTAGATGTAGTAATTACTCCCTTGCAAAAGAAAAAAAGTATGTATGAAATAGGAGAGCTGAGGGCAACATATGATTGTATAATTAGAAAATTGCCTACAGAAAACACTCTACTACATGTATATTGTGATGGGTCAGTAGCTAGGGATGGGAAGGCAGGATGTATATTGTGATGGGTCAGTAGCTAGGGATGGGAAGGCAGGATGTATATGTTCTTAACATTCTGAAACCTATATTGTTTGCTGATGATACTACACTCATCTACTCCAACCCCAACCCACATACACTAAATACTGTAATGTTGTTAATAATGAACTAAAAAAAGTCCACTTATGGATGTCAACCAACAAACTAA
Source organism: Procambarus clarkii (assembly GCF_040958095.1). Taxonomy (NCBI): domain Eukaryota; kingdom Metazoa; phylum Arthropoda; class Malacostraca; order Decapoda; family Cambaridae; genus Procambarus; species Procambarus clarkii. The sequence goes on from NC_091201.1 coordinate 34,697,243, forward strand.
CACTTAACATAGAAAAGACCTACTACATCTTATTTGGAAGCAAATCTACAAATGCAATTCAGCTTCAGATGACAATGTAAACATTAGCAATAACAATGATGGAAAGTTTCTTGGTCTATTCTTAGACAAGAGACTCAACTTCAGTACCCACATACAACACATAACTAAGAAAGTCTCTAAAACAGTTGGTATACTCTCCAAAATCAGATATTATGTACCTAACCCTGCTCTCATCTCTCTATATTATACACTAATCTATCCCTATCTCAACTATGGTATCTGTGCATGGGGTTCAACCACTGCAAACCACCTCAAGTCCATCATCACCCAGCAAAAATCTGCTATCAGAATAATATCAAATTCTGCTTTCAGACAACACTCAGCCCCCTTGTTTAACTCCCTAAACATGCTAAACATAATCTCACTCCATAAATTCTCTTGTGTCAACTACATTTACAAAACTCTGTTCTTAAATGCAAATCCTGCTCTGAAACTCTTCCTGGACAGATGTAATAGGACCCATTATCACCACACCAGAAATAAATATCTCTTTGATATCCCCAGAGTTAAACTTGTATAAATAAATAAATAAATAAATAAATATGTTTATTCAGGTAAGGTACATACATACAAGTAATGTTACATTAATGGATCGATATATAGATAGAGCTAGTACATACAATGCCTAAAGCCACTATTACGCAACGCGTTTCGGGCAGGAAAAACATTAATATCTAGAACTTAATACTAATTGAGCATAAAGAATAAAATGTGTTGAGAACAAATACAAATAAAGATAAAAAAAAGAGGGAACATGACTGAAAAAGCAGCACAAATACAATAGGTTGACAAACAGTGTTGATTAAAAAAAAAAAAAAAATAACAGACATGGGTTGACAATAGAGGGGTAAGGTAGGTTAGTGAATTTATTAGGTAGTGTTTAGTTTTTATCTTAAACTGGTTGAGAGAGGTACAGTCTTTAACATGGTTGGGAAGATCATTCCACATTCTGGGTCCCTTGATTTGTAGAGCATTTCTAGTTTGATTAAGTCGTACTCTTGGAATATCAAAACTGTATTTATTTCTGGTGTGGTGCTCATGGGTTCTGTTACAACCTTCAATGAAGCTTTTGAGCTTATATGTATGTATTTGTAATGTATGTATGTAAACAATGTATTTATTATCATTTATCAATTCTGATAGAAATTACCTACTTAAAATTATCTGTTAGATTAAGGACCTGCCTGAAACGCTGCGCATACTAGTGGCTTTACAAGATTGTAAATACTGTACTATTCAATGTATTCTCACAACCCCAATGTACCTACTTGTATATATATAAATAAAATAAAATAAAATATTGTGATGGGTCAGTAGCTAGGGATGGGAAGGCAGGATGCAGTATGCCAAACTGAATTCGTGCGCCCCTTGAGGGACTTGAAGTAGAGGGATAGGGATCACAGGATAAGTATGGGTTGCACAAACTACTGGTAACAGGATGAGTATGGGTTGCACAATTAATTACTACAAAGTGGTTGAGTATGGGGTGCACGTAAATGAAGACTCCCAAGAAGCAAATCAGAGATCAGCCCAAGCTTCATCTTGAGGCAAAGCTCAATGCCTTAAGCCATATTGATGCTCTGTCCACAGAGCATTCTCTCTCTCAAATCATAATAGTACACTAATGGTTCCCTACACCACCCCTCAGGTGCAGCTGCAGCAGGCTTGGGTGACATGATGACTATGGGGTGCACAATAAACTAACACTCACAGAATGAGTATGGGCTGCACAATAAGCTACCTCTCACAAGATTAGTAATAAAGAAACATTAATTTTTTGGGTAGGGTGACTGAAACTCATCCTGGGGTAAAAATGTTTATTTAAATTTATTATAGTTAAATGAATTTAGTAAATTATTCCATATATTGTATTATAAGTGAATTGACACTAAACTATAAATGATACTAATAAGGTTTTAAAAATGAAAAACAGTAAAAATCCTTCATGTAAGATATGGAAGTTGAAAAGTAAATTAACTGTAAACTAAATTATAAACTGTAGACATAATATAAAGTATTATAAGTAAAATACCTATAAACTACCAAATAATAAGGTGTAAGGAACCATTTCTATTGTTTGTCCTTTTTTACCTGTTTCCTCAGGTATTTTAAAATTCCCATTCCGTTGTTACTACACTGTTTTCCTGGTGTAGTTCCCTGTGGTTCAAATTTTACTACTTGTACTTCTTGCTGTTTCTGAATGATTGCTAATGGTAGCCCTTGTTGCACCTGCGGAACTTTTTGTAAATGTTCCACCTGCGGAACTTTTTGTACTTGTTGAATTTCTTGCACCTGCGGTACTTTTTGGACTTTATGCACCTGCTGCACTTGTAGCTCGTCAGGATTTTTTTCCAAGGCATTATCGCTATCACCTTCTGATCCTAATGTAAGTTTATCTGCATCAAGCTTCCTTGTGCGTGCTGGAAAAAAAATAAAAATAAAAAATAAAAAATTTTGAAATGGAAGATCCTGTGTAACAAATTTAATCAGTTACTATGATCGAGCCGCAGAAATTTTACAGGAAAGATATGGTTGGGTTGACTGCATCTATCTGGACCTAAAAGAGGCATTCAACAGAATTCCACATAAGAGTTTGTTCTGGAAACTGGAACATATTGGAGGGGTGACAGGTAAGCTTCTAACATGGATTAAAAAATTTCAAACTGATAGAAAAATGAGGGCAGTAATCAGAGGCAATGTATTGGACTGGAGAAATGTCACGAGTGGAGTACCACAGGGTTTAGTTCTGGCATTCATGGATAAATAATAAATAAATTGTTCATGATTTTTTTAGACAAAAGCTAGAATATGCAGCAGTTGTATGGTGCCCATATCTTAAGAAGTACATGTACAAACTTGAAATGATACAAAGACGTCATGGGTGTCATAGGGGCCCCAGCACACTGGTTTGCTAAAGGGCCCTTAATGCTGTCGAGACCTTATGGGCCCTTGGACCCATAACGTTAAGACATAGTGCTGTATTGGGCCACACACTTTTTGCCATATACATCAATGACAGAGATGATTGAATTGAAATTATATATATATATATATATATATATATATATATATATATATATATATATATATATATATATATATATATATATATATATATATATATATATATATATATATATATATATATATATATATAAATATCTTTGATATCCCCAGAGTCAAAGTTATTCTGTGTAAATACACTATGCAAATAAAGGGACCTTGTCTATGGAACTCACTCGCTAACAAATTTAAAAACTGTCCAACTTCTGCCATTTTAAAAAATAAAACCAAAAAGTACCTAAATTTTTTCTTGATAGTTTCCTAACTAGTGTATTAAACTCGCACTGTATCTTATGAAATCCAATGCCAGAATATATGTGCCTAAACCATACAACTTTTCCATTGTAATCATTGCTATCACCTTATATCATGATTGTTATATTGAATGCATATCTTACTATATTATACCTTGAAATATTCCTCAAATTATGCTACAATTTATATGTTGATAACCCTCAAATTTTACTTTAATGTACATAGTAATCTTTGTGATACTTTCTTACAATGTACCAGCCAATTTTTTTCCATTTAAGCTTTAAATTGCCTATTTAAAATTATCTGTTAGATTAAGGACCTGCCCAAAACACTGTGTGCTAGTGGCTTTACAAGAATGTAAAAACATCAATGCTATGTACTCTCATAATCCCAGTGTGCTAACTTGTATATAAATAAATAAACAAATAGTATGTAAGTACTGTACAGCATTATTCATGTTGATTCTATACCTTATCAAGCAAGTTCAGCATAAGAAGAATACAAATGAATACAACAGATGTAGACAAACTTCAATACCTGATTTTCAATCCTTCGTAGAACCCGGCTTGCTGTATTTCGTTCTAAAGCCTTCTTGCCTTTAAGTAGAAAACGGGCTTCCTCTTCTTTCTTCATTAATTCTCTACTGTTTCGGAAGTCACACTGGCAGAACTTGCAAACATTGCTTCGGACATGCACACATTGTTTGCAGTTTGTGCATCTCCTCAAGAATTTTCCCTGAAGACCTGAAGGAAATAGTTTCTAATAAAATACTTATATTCAAATGACCTATGCTGCAAAAATTATAAGTTAAATTGTTGTTAAAATGTACTACAGTAATTAAATATATTATTTAAATTATGAAATAATCTACATTAACACTAGTGAGAGCAATGTTAAAAATTTTAGGACTGCATCTGGAAATAACTTTAATTTTGGATGTGATTAACCATGCTGTAACTCGTATAACAAAACTGAGAGGAGTTGAATCCAACAGCCTGATTGACCAGGCTGTTAATTTCAAGCGAATACTATATTATTGGAAGAAAAAAAAATTATATATATATATATATATATATATTAATCAATATTGTAACTTTTTTTGTGTAATGACGTTTTCAAATAAAGTTAGATAAATATACACACATACCAAAAGAATAAGGGTGGTAGGAGAAGAAAATATGAAAGTGTTCAGTGAGGATCCACAAGGTCTTCTCTGAGTACTCTTTATTTTCTTCTCCGAGGCTATGGGTCCCTACACTTGCACCAGAGGTGGTACCCCTCATATATATATATATATATATATATATATATATATATATATATATATATATATATATATATATATATATATATATATATATATATATATATACATATATATATATATATATATATATATATATATATATATATATATATATATATATATATATATATGACAGTGTCAGATTCAACACCACCATCAAACACCACCAGCACCATACACCACCAGCATCATACACCAACAGCACCATACACCACCAGCATCATACACCACCAGCATCATACACCACCAGCATCATACACCATCAGCATCATACATCACCAGCATCATACACCATCAGCATAATACACCACCAGCATCATACACCATACACCACCAGCACCATACACCACCAGCACCATACACCACCAGCACCATACACCACCAGCACCATACACCACCAGCATCATACACCACCAGCACCATACACCACCAGCACCATACACCACCAGCATCATACACCATCAGCATCATACACCATCAGCATCATACACCATCAGCATCATACTCCACCAGAATCATACACCACCAGCATCATACACCACCAGCACCATACACCAGCATCATACACCATCAGCATCATACACCATCAGCATCATACACCATCATACACCATCAGCATCATACTCCACCAGCACCATACACCACCAGCACCATACACCACCACCATGTCAAATGGACAGTGTTAACAAAATTATTCCCACATACTCCGTCACTATGTGATGGAGTACACATAGAACAGGGGACCCAGCAAACACAGAACGTTTGTGGACGTTTTTAAATGGTTCCACAAAGGTAATACTGTAACTTTTGACATAAATACGTATATCTGACATTCTTAAAACCAAAGGATATAACTAAAAACATATATTCTTATGACACAGTTTTTTAAGATTTATGTAAAAATTTAAAAATAATAGTAAATGCTATGGTATTATAATGTTTTCATGCTTTATATTTAAGAATAAATAATTTTCAGTCAACATTTAGTTTTTTTTGTTTACTTTCTGTAAAGCTATCCAATTTACGTTCTTATAACATAAATATAACATTTATATGACGTCAGTATAACGTTATTTACACGACATCATTACGTTATTATGATGTTATATTAACGTATAATTCCTGTGTGAAAACCAGAATATATATTGAACTTTATGTTTTAAACATTGTAAAGTTATCATAAAACTTGGATTAGACGGTAAGCATGCTTTACTTATGAAAATATACAAACAAATCAACAAAAACATTTTAACATAAAAAACATAAACATAACATAAATTAATTGCATGCATGGGAGTTAACTGGAACTCTGTAATATTGCATACATGAACCTTAAGGTACAAACCCAGTGTATTTACTCATACAGTTCTTTCCTAAATCTAAATTTTTCCAATTTTTACACTTTGTTTCGAGTTCTGTCTTGTGTTGCTACTTTTAATACCCCATTAATGTCCCCTTTGTTATGTCCATTCATCCCATTGTGCACCTCTACCATATGTCACTCCTAATTCTTTGCTTTTCTAGAGAATGTAATATAAGCTTTGACAATCTTTCTTCATATGACAGGTTAACAGGTAGAACAAAGATTACCATTTATATATGGATAACTATTATAAGTCGGTTTGAATGAGTGAATTGCTGCTTGAAGATAGGTATATACACGTGTGGTACTATCAGATTGCATCGTGGTGAGCCTAAAACCCTTCAGATCCAAGCAAAGGGTAAAATGCCAGCAGATACAATTGTGAACACATTGATACCAAAATGAAAGACATATGACGAGAATTGAGGTAACCAAAGTGAAAAGTGTGTTCACATTACATTGCACTAGAGTGCTCCCAGGTTACTTTCTCTCACTTTCTCTGTTTTGTGTGGATGGTCCGCCGTGCTTTCATCACGTCAGCGGGTGGAGCACGCTGCTGTTTTTGACATTTCATGCATAAATTCCGGTTGGAAATTCTATTGCGAACACATTGATACCAAAATGAAAGACCTAGGATGACAATTGAGGTGACCAGAATGAAAAGAGTGTATACATTTTATCGCTCTTGTGCGCTCCCTGGTAACACGCTCTCGCTTTCTCTGTTTGTTGCGGATGGTAAGCCGGGCTTTTGGAGTTTATATGCCTTTAGTCCTGTAGAGAATTCTATTGCGAACACATTGATGCTAAATTGAAAAACCTAGGATGAGAATTGAGGTAACAAAGTTGAAAAGGGTATACACTTTTCAGTATTATCACGCTCAGCTTTCTTTTTCTGGTACCCTTGGCCTACATTCATCTTGTCGGCGGGTGGAGCGCGCTGCTGTCTTTGACATTATATGCACATAGTTCTGTTGGGAATTCTATTGCGAACGCATTGATACCAAAATGAAAGACATAGGACGAGAATTAAGGTGACAAAGTTGAAAAGAGTATACACTTTTCAGTATTTCCGCACACTACCAGGGAATGTCCAAAAAAAAATGGAGAGAGTGGAGGGGTAACTTGCCCAAAACGCGAAATTGTTTGGGGAGATTAACTTTCGTTCAATACTATTATGCAAGAGGAGCGACACATCTATGGTTCATCCAATAAAATCAGCAGACTTCTAGATGTTACTACTGCTCGGCTTAGACTCGGTTACAAGTATTTCTGGGAATTCTCATTATCTGCCGATGTAGACCTGACCAAATGTTAACTGTCAACAAAATTATTCGCACACCCTCCGTCACTATGTGATAGTGAATTCAGAGACAATTTTATAACCAATGTACCAACGATGTGTCAATATTTCATTCAAAATTATCTGGTACCAGAAATTTTAGCCAAATATCCCCAGTTTGCTAACTGTAAGTAGTAACAAAGTGATTGTAACCTATCCACCGCTGCCCACTGGATGGGGGGCGGTGTGCAGGACAAACATATCAATTGTGACACTAGCTCTCCACATATGTCAGTTGCTTAATTTAGAAACTGTACTTGTGATCGATCTCGAACCCATTGTTGATGTGACGACTTATACTGAATTTTGTAACTAGCTCATCAAGATTGTAACTTGCTTAGCTAAATGAATTGTGGGGTTCAGTCCCTGAGCCCATTATGTGCCTCTGCAACCCTTTCCACTACCGCCCACAAGATGGGTATGGGATGCATAATAAATGAACTAAACTAACTTTAAGGCATCCTGAAAGAAAGCTTGGAGGGTTTGAAAAATTGCAGAACGAAGCCGTGAGGATAATCCTTGGGTGCCCTCGTACCACAAAGATACTTAATATGAGAAAGGAACTTAATATTCCGAGCGTTGTTTATCGTGTTACTGAAAATAACTGTCAAATTGGTATAAAAATGCTTAGGCTAGCTCATCCTAACCCTTGCACAGAAGCCCTCCAGAATTTCTTTATTGAATGTTGAAAACAACCCTCAAGTTGACTATTTCCGTAACAGCATGCACTCCTGTATGCTAATCCCCACAATCACCAAGCCCACCCGAGTCACTCAAACATCTGCCACTACCCTGGATCACCTTTGGACTAATATAACAGCTCCCCTTACATCTGGGGTAATTTATGACAGAACAACTGACCACTATCCTACTTTCCTCATAGCAAACATTGACACATCACCACCAGAAACCAAAAAACTTTCATTCAGGCTACATAGTGAATCAGCTTTAGGCAATCTCTCTAATGCACTTCACAATATTAACTGGGAATCTGAATTTAATAATTCACAGGATATAAACTCATCAACTAACCTCTTTCTCTACAAAACTCTAAGCCTCTACAACACTCACTGTCCCCTCCTTACCAAACAAGTAACTGATAAAAGAAAAAATAACCCGTGGCTCACAAGTGGCATAATTAAATCAATCAACAAAAAACATGAATACGAAAAGAAATTTAGGAGTGGCCTAATTCCAATGGAAGTAGTTAAAAGGTACTCGTCAGTGCTTACCAGTATCATAAGAAAAGCAAAACTTTCATATTATGAGACTAGATTCAAAGAAGCAAAAGGCAACATGAAAAGCACATGGAATACCATCTCTAACATCCTGGGAACTAAACAACACTCCCACAACCAGATAACACTCTCTAAGGATGGCCTTACACTGTCATCTGACTTAGAAATGGCGAATGAATTTAATAGCTTCTTTTCATCGATTGGTGCTAACCTTGCAAGTAAAATCCCACAGACTCAGACACATATCAACACATATCTCTCAGGCAGCTATCCAAACTCTCTTCTCCTCTCACCAGTCAGCCCGTCAGATGTTGTGTCCATCATACATTCACTAAAAACCAAAGCTGGGAACATCAGTGAAATCCCATCCATTGTATACAAGAGCGCCTCCCATATGCCCTTGCACCACCTATAGCTCTGCTGTTCAACAAATCCCTTGAGTGTCATACATTCCCTGATATCCTTAAAAACGCAAGAGTAACGCCAGTTCATAAAGGAGCTAGTGGATTATGTTGCATCTCTGCTTGCCTTGATGACTGAAAGAAAGCTTAAAGGGCTTGAAAACTTGCAGAACGAAGCCTTGAAGATAATCCTTGGATGTCCCTAGTACCACAAAGATACTTAACATGAGGAAGGAACTTAATATTAACTTAATAATAGAATATGAGTGCATATTCTACTGCATTACTATTTGTAATGATCCTCATATTGTGCTTCAGTAATCCAATGTATAACCCTGAGATGTTTTCCTAATTGTACTTAGGATTCCTTGTTCATTATTGTGTATTGTTCTGATCTGCTTTTGTGTCAAATTCTTGCATCGTACCTGTAAACAATTTTTTGACAATTTTACTGTAATTATCCTACTTAAAATCATCTGTACTTGTAAAGTAAAGCTGTAATGTACCTGTTAAACACTTTTTATCAATTTTACATTTAATTATTTCTCTAAAACTCTGTTTAAGAATTTGCTCAAAGATTAGTTTAAGGACTTGCCCGAAACTCTATATATGCAAGCTAGTGGTTTTACAAGATTATAATTCTAACTTAAGCTCTATGTTGTGTCTTAACCCCCCAATGTACGTTCTTGTATATATATAAATAAATAAAATAAATAAATAACGAGGGATCGAGGCATTAATGCGCAGTACGTGCTTCCCTCATCTGTGACGTCACAGCGCCATCTGACGACAGCATAAACACAGGCGGCCATTTTATGTTCCACCAAGATTAAAAAAAAAAAATAATTTTGCCCCGAGGGGCGAGTTTATTGGGCAGCGCCCAATGTGTTCGCAATAGAATGTTCTACAAGAACATGTATAAAATAAGTGACACAGAGATTATTGATGTGTGTATTTGTGTGGGTGATTATAAATATGCATGTGTATGTATATATGTATACGTATATATATATATATGTACATGTATGTATGAGAGTGTGTACATGTATATATAACATTAATAATTTTGTAACTAGCGTCAAAAATTGTTATTTGCTTAGCTAAACAAACTAGAGAGTTCAGTTCCTGAACCCATTATGTGCCTCTGTAATCCTTTACACCACCGCCCACGGGATGGGTATGGGGTGCATAATAAAGAAAGATATTGAAATAATAAGGGTATGAAATGTATCAACATAAAACATTAATGTTAATGGCCATCAGGTAAAATCAGGTTATTATTTGTAAAGAATTTAAATGAGTTAAACTAAATACGAACTTAATATGTTTTGCTAACGCAAAAATATATTCCCGAGGTATTGTAATTGCAAATAAATATTTAATACAATTATTTGTATCATTTTTTTTATTTTAGATTTCCGTATTGCTTGATAATATATAATAGCGTTTAGATAATGCTAGCGCTGGACATTCTTTAGGCTCGTTGCATGTTGTGGTAGTCGCCGCCATTTTAAAACCGTGTCGAGAGGGACTGCTGCTGGCTTATCCACAAAATCCTGCTGCATCTTCAATAGTTAAGGTAACTGTTTTCTTTTATTTGCTCTTAGACATGTGTAGTATATATATAAGCTTCTGGTGGTAGGCTGGATGGTGTGTTGATGGCCCTGGAGGCGTGTTGATGGCCTGGAGGCGTGTTGATGGCCCTGGCTGGATGGTGTGTTGATGGCCCTGGAGGCGTGTTGATGGCCTGGAGGCGTGTTGATGGCCCTGGCTGGATGGTGTGTTGATGGCCCTGGAGGCGTGTTGATGGCCTGGAGGCGTGTTGGTGGCCCTGGCTGGATGGTGTGTTGATGGTGGTGTTGTGTTGATGGCCCTGGAGGTGTGTTGATGGTGGTGTTGTGTTGATGGCCCTGGAGGTGTGTTGATGGTGGTGTTGTGTTGATGGCCCTGGAGGTGTGTTGATGGTGGTGTTGTGTTGATGGCCCTGGAGGTGTGTTGATGGTGGTGTTGTGTTGATGGCCCTGGAGGTGTGTTGATGGTGGTGTTGTGTTGATGGCCCTGGAGGCGTGTTGATGGTGGTGTTGTGTTGATGGCCCTGGAGGCGTGTTGATGGCCCTGGAGGTATGTTGGTGGCCCTAGCTGGAGGTGTGTTGATGGCCCTATATATACATTATATATATATATATATATATATATATATATATATATATATATATATAATATATTATATTATGAATATCAGAGGTCCCAGGACAATTATTGTGCATGTGTAGTATGTATATTTATGTAGTATATTTGGTATATTTGGCATATTTAATGGCATTTAGTTAATGCCACTTAGTGGCATGTCTCTGCACCGTTTCCAGTTTGTTGATATGCTTTCTAAGATATGGGCACCATACAACTGCTGCATACTCCAACTTTGGTGTAACAAAAATTGTGAACAATTTCAAAATTTCTGTTGAAGAAATCCTGTTTCCTAGTTCTGCATCTGTTTTGGTATAACACCTCCTTTTTTACTAGGCCTGCAATTATGAATGCCTTTATAACCAGCTAAGTTGTAGAGTTGGGTATAGTCTTTACTTAGCCAAGTTTCTGTTAAAATGAGGGTCCGTCTAATTACCACAAGCTACCACAAGCTACACAAGCTTCACAAAGCTTCCTGGCAATACGTTAGTAATGAATAAATATAATAGGTTAGGTTGACCTAACTTAACCTAACCGACGCTTGGATCGTCGACTTGATTTGGCGTCACCAGCTCTTTATTTTCGTCTAATTTCTTTATAAAAAGATCCTTTTTCAGATTAAAATTATGTTTTTTCGTGTTGTACATTCAGCACCAACATTATAATGAGTAAATATATCATATTTATTCATTACTAACGTATTGCCAGGAAGCTGAGTGGGTAGGTCTCGATAAATTTCCTGGTATAATATTATTGTTTGCTATTCTCCATCTTAGACTAGGCAAGTTGAAGTCACCTAGGAAGATAATATGAGGTATCGAGTTCTCCATTTTGTTTATCTGTTCTGTGAATTCCTCGGCCGTTGCATCTGGCGGTTTGTATATTAGAATAATCACTAAATTTATTTTCTCTATTTTTAATCCCAATACCTCTACCACCTCATTTGTAATGTTAAGGAGCTCCGAGCATACAAGGTCTTCCATAGTATACAGACCCACTCCTCCATGTGACCTAATTTTCCTATCACAGTTGTGTACTTTTCGAGACTACATTTCAAATATTCCCTAACATACATGGCTTCTCCCCCCTCTTTGTGTTTAATAGTTTAAATCCATTTATGGGACATTCAGCAAATAGTTCTCTATTTTTTACATTCATCAATGTTTCGGTACGTGCAATAGTATGTATTGTTTCATTGCAGATAACAGCATTTAAATTTTTTTTGTTTCTTAGACTTAGACTCGTACTACCAAGTTGCTGTTGGCAATTGGATAATTTTTTTATGAAGTCATTTGTTATTTTTTCCCCTACTTTAGTAATTTATGCTTTTGATCTCAATTAGTTTTATATCCTAGCTTTTTAATTTTTTCCCCTTATATATTGCCATCTTATCTGTCTGCTTTACATGGCTTAAGCAGAGTCATGTCTGCTTAAGCCTTTGTTATTTTACTAATTTACCTGTTTTAATTATTATTTGTTTTCAAAGTTTAGTTTACCCCCTTTTATTTGCTTTTTGCAGTACAATACTTTACTAATAATCTTGTAATAGTAATTGGTAATGTAGCACTTGGCCTTTCTCCTTCAGAATGTATGCACACATTATAGAAAGAAGAAGAGAATACCACACAAGATGGCAGCGTATGTCACGGGCCAAAAAGCGACGCCTAAAAGAACAGGTAAACCTCGAAGTCTTTCAGAGGTTGATAGATGGAAAGCGACTGAATACAGGCAACTCCTTCTCTACACCGGTAAGATTGTACTGAAGGGAATCTTACCCAAAGAATTATTAGAAATGTTAAAAAAGAAGGAAATGTTAAAAAAGAGATAAGGAAAGCAAAAAGAAACTATGAAGTTTGCATAGCAGGGCAAGCAAAGACAAATCCTAAAGGGTTTTTTCAGTTATATCGTACTAAGACTAGGGAAAGGATAGGTCCATTAAAAACTGAGACAGGTCAAATAACAGATAGTGATGAAGAGATGAGTAGTATTTTTAATAAATATTTTGTATCTGTATTTACTAAAGAGGAACTTAACAATATGCCTTCAGCCGAACAAGTCTATGTGGGTGGGGACGAGGACAGGTTGACGAGTTTAGCAGTTACCAGGGAGGATGTTCTTAAACAAATAGTAAAACTCAAACCAAACAAATCCCCAGGGCCGGATGAAGTGTTTGCCAGGGTGCTTAAAGAATGCAAAGAGGAGCTTTGTGACCCACTGTCAACCATATTTAATAAATCAATAGAGTCAGGCAGAGTGCCAGAGTTTTGGAAAGTTGCTAATGTGATACCAGTTTTTAAGAAAGGAGATAGATCACTTGCGTCTAACTATCGACCAATTAGCCTAACGTCTATTGTGGGAAAGTTACTCGAATCTATAATAGCAAATAAAATTCGTCTTCATCTTGAAAAACATAAATTAATAATTGAGTCGCAACATGGTTTTATAAATGGCCGTTCATGTTTAACAAATTTGTTATCTTTTTATTCTAGCATTGTTGAGGCAGTTGATAGTGGTAAGGATTGCGATGTTGTATACCTTGACTTTAGCAAAGCTTTTGATACAGTGCCACATGAAAGACTGATTAAAAAGATAGAGTCTCATGGTATTGGGGGTGCTATATTAAGCTGGATTAGGGCATGGCTATACCAAAGGAAACAGAGAGTTAGTATAAATGGAATCAAGTCAGAGTGGGAAAATGTTGTAAGTGGAGTGCCTCAAGGCTCTGTCCTGGGACCTCTGTTGTTTATAATATATATAAATGATTTAGATTCAGGTTTGAGTAGCAACATTTGCAAATTTGCCGATGATATGAAAATCGGTAGGGAAATTAATTCGGAGGAGGACTCACTATCACTTCAAGTTGATCTAGATAGGGTTTTGAAATGGTCAAAGGATTGGCAGATGCAGTTTAATGCTGATAAATGTAAAGTTCTGAGGTTAGGTAATGATGATAGAGTTACAAGATACGAGCTAGATGGTGTTGTGATTGCGAAGTCGGATTGCGAAAGGGATCTGGGAGTTATGATTAGTAAGAATTTAAAACAAAAGGATCAATGCATAAATGTTCGTAATAAGGCAAATCGGACACTTGGATTTATTAATCGCAGCGTTAGTAACAAGACACCTGGTGTGGTTCTCAAGCTATATCTTGCTCTAGTTAGGCCCCATTTAGATTATGCAGTTCAGTTTTGGTCGCCATATTATAGAATGGATATAAATTCACTTGAAAGTGTCCAGCGTAGGATGACTAAGTTAATTCCCCAAATTAGAAATCTTTCATATGAAGAAAGATTAACAAAGCTTAAGTTGCATTCACTGGAAAGGCGAAGAGTTAGGGGTGACATGATAGAGGTTTACAAGTGGATGAATGGACATAACCGGGGGGATATTAATAGGGTATTAAAAGTATCAACACAGGACAGAACACGAAACAATGGATATAAATTGGATAAGTTTAGATTTAGGAAAGACTTGGGTAAATACTGGTTCAGTAACAGGGTTGTTGATTTGTGGAACCAATTGCCGCGTAACATTGTGGAGGTGGGGTCCCTCGATTGTTTCAAGCACGGGTTGGACAAGTATATGAGTGGGATTGGGTGGTTATAGAATAGGAGCTGCCTCGTATGGGCCAATAGGCCTTCTGCAGTTACCTTTGTTCTTATGTTCTTATGACCATTTCCTGACTCTGAGTGTAGCCATTTCTATTCTTGTATCACCTAAATTGATTCAGTTAAATTACAGCCAATATGCACATGATCTTTTGCTGTACTTTGTGTTAAAGGCTCGTGAGCTGTATGGTAAGGATTTTTTAGTGTACAATGTACACTGCCTAACACACATATCCTCTGATGCCAAAGAGTTTGGTAGTTTGGACAGATGTTCAGCATTTCCATTTGAAAATTACCTGCAGCAGGTTAAGAATATGGTTCGATCAAGTAAAAACCCTCTTGTTCAAGGAGGATTTAAGGGATTTACTGGAGAACTTGGCAAAGGTATATTCACAATAGTCGTCTCTATTACTAATGACACTATTGCAGATGAAGGTATCTTTGTAAGATATTGCTATGCCACCTCCTTTTTTTATTAGGCCTGCAGTTGTGAATGGCTTTATTATCAGCCAAGTTGTAGCATACAACATAGCATATATATGTATATGGCATACATATATATATATATATATATATATATATATATATATATATATATATATATATATATATATACAGAGCACCACTTGGTTTCCGAACCCCTTGGGGACGAGACCCGTCGGTTAACATGTAAGTTCGTATACGAGAAATAGAGGGGAAAAAATAAACTAGAAATGTAAAAAGAAATTTTTCCGAAAAATTTATGAAAAAAACTCTAGGGGAAAAAATCGTCAGGTTCATGGCGTAAATGCGACCGTGTTTTGTTTGTACTCATCAATAAGTGAAGTCCTGATCCGCTTTATAAAAGTCCTTAATTGTTCCTAACTGATTATTAAGACGTCTGGCAAACATCCTCTGGATGTTTCCTGCCAGCCTGCAGGCACATCCTGCCTAAAATATACGATGATGTACTGTACATTTAAGAAACAAATCTGGGTCACAGGTCTGTGGAGTGTGGCTAGGCTTACGGAGTCAGCCGGTCCCTCCCCCACCACCAACACACCTCCCCCTCTCCCCCCACCACCAACACACCTCCCCCTCTCCCCCCACCACCAACACACCTCCCCCTCTCCCCCCACCACCGACACACCTCCCCCTCTCCCCCCACCACCGACACACCTCCCCCTCTCCCCCCACCACCGACACACCTCCCCCTCTCCCCCCACCACCGACACACCACCCCCACCCCCCACCCCAAACCCATACACACACACACACACACTCTCAAAGGTCACGTGGTTCACAGTTCACTTCAACACCCATATATCGCTTCCTGCCTGCCTGCCTCCTTCCCAGCCTGCCAGCCTGCCTCCTTCCCAGCCTGCCTCCTTCCCAGCCTGCCAGCCTGCCAGCCTGCCTCCTTCCCAGCCTGCCTCCTTCCCAGCCTGCCAGCCTGCTTCCTTCCCAGCCTGCCTCCTTCCCAGCCTGCCTCCTTCCCAGCCTGCCTGTCTGCCTCCTTCCCAGCCTGCCAGCCTGCCTCCTTCCCAGCCTGCCTCCTTCCCAGCCTGCCAGCCTGCTTCCTTCCCAGCCTGCCTCCTTCCCAGCCTGCCTCCTTCCCAGCCTGCCTCCTTCCCAGCCTGCCAGCCTGCTTCCTTCCCAGCCTGCCTCCTTCCCAGCCTGCCTCCTTCCCAGCCTGCCTCCTTCCCAGCCTGCCTCCTTCCCAGCCTGCCTCCTTCCCAGCCTGCCAGCCTGCTTCCTTCCCAGCCTGCCTCCTTCCCAGCCTGCCTCCTTCCCAGCCTGCCTCCTTCCCACCTTGGAGAGAATGCAGGCCTGCCTCCTTCCCAGCCTGCCAGCCTGCCTCCCTCCCAGCCTGCCTCCTTCCCAGCCTGCCTCCTTCCCAGCCTGCCAGCCTGCCTCCTTCCCAGCCTGCCAGCCTGCCTCCTTCCCAGCCTGCCAGCCTGCCTCCTTCCCAGCCTGCCAGCCTGCCTCCTTCCCAGCCTGCCAGCCTGCCTCCTTCCCAGCCTGCCAGCCTGCTTCCTTCCCAGCCTGCCTGCCTGCCTCCTTCCCAGCCTGCCAGCCTGCTTCCTTCCCAGCCTGCCTCCTTCCCAGCCTGCCTCCTTCCCAGCCTGCCAGCCTGCCTCCTTCCCAGCCTGCCAGCCAGCCTGCCTGCCAGCCTGCTTCCTTTCCAGCCAGCCTGCCTCCCCCCCTGCCATCATGCTAACGGGTAGTGTGTGTTAGGCTTATCTTCGGGAATGAGCCGGTCTCACCCCCACCACCAACAAACCACCCGCCCCCCCTACATCCCATCTCTCAAGGTCACGCGGTTCAACCGCGTGACTACCACTCACTCCCTGCCTGCAAGCTAGCCTGCCTGCCTTCCTGCCTGTCTGCCTGCCTGTGCCTGCCTGCCTGCCTGTGCCTGCCAGCCTGCCTTTCCCTCCCTAATTCTCACTACTTCCATCCCTTAATGCCTACCTCCTAGCATCTCTCCCTACCTCCCCCTCCCTCTTAGCATCTCTCCCTACCTCCTAACATCTCTCCATACCTCCCCCTCCCTCCTAGCATCTCTCTCCCCCCCTCTCTCACTGATTCTCCCCCCCCCCCTCATTCATACTGCCTCCCACCTCAGCTCCATCGTCCATCCACCCACCAGTCAGCCATCACTGACGCAATGCGTGCATTTGGAGCCAACATGGTGCACAGATGTTTCTTGATTGTGCAGATATGTAAAACAAAAGCACAGAATGAACATTCCAGCCTTATGGCAATTCAAAATAATAGGAATAATAGGCCGTGAATCTGTGAAGTCACAGTGGGCAAACTGGACCATCGCCCACCCACCACCACAAGCCGGCGTGACGCTTGGTGGACCCCTTCCTACCCGAACTTTGTTCGGGTAGCATGACTCCCCAACCCCAATCGGGAAACTGGAAGTTTCGGATAACTAAAGTTCGGAAACCAAGTGGTGCTCTGTATATATATATATATATATATTCAAAATTCGTCAGTGTACTACATTTTTGTTGTTGCTTTTAGGTGATGCTTTTAACCAGTGTACGTGGGTCTGATTGTGCAACCACAGTTCGAAGAATAATGAAGATATGAACAAACGGCCTGTGGTCACTATACAGTCTGGAAGGGCAAAAGAAGAAATTGGCATTTCTACAAAAACAAGAACTATATAATGTTATTTTAAGTAAGTAACCAAAAAATTAAATAATTTTTTTAAAGTTTAAAATTCACTTAAAAATTTAAATTTTAAATTAAAAAATTTTAACCAAAAAACTTAATATTTTTCATATTTGGAACCATTCCATAATATTTTCCCAAGCATAAATGATTATATTTCTATCACTTGCTCTTAAGATTGTTTCATTTAATAGAGGTTGGGCATAATTGTTCTCTGCTGCTAATAGAACTGACTGACTTAGCTATAGGAAAATGTAAACTTAATTGGTTTATCCATTACAGTATTGTGCAGTTTATTTCATGATCCTGTGCTTAATACTTGCATAAATAGTAGATTACAAAATGCATTTTTATATCATTAGTATTGAATAATAATAATGCAAATAATTGACTTATAAATGATGTACAATTAATTGGTAGGTGATATTATATTATTAATATTTTTTCATTCTTGCAAAGCCTTAACAAAGCCATTAACATGTTAATATAAACTTGATCACCTTCCACTTATTTTCTCATGTGCTACCTACATGTACAAAACCTTATTCCTAAATGCATATTTTGTTCTGAAGCTTGTCCTTTATATGTTGTGTATCACCATCTCTGGAGAGTTTTATCTGATTGATGTATAAATTACTTTTAGTTTTACAGAATATTATTGTTATACTGAATTTATTATTATATAAATAACTTAATTTTACAGAATCATCTATCAACGCACATCCACAAGTTGAGGAGGAGGATGTGACCTTCCAGATTTCTCAAGTACTGAAACATAGACCAAACAGGCCTGGTGGATCTAGGTACAAGGTAAAATAATTTAAATTTTTTTTTTTTTTTTTCCTAATTGTCCGATATATATATATATATATATATATATATATATATATATATATATATATATATATATATATATATATATATATTATATATGTCGTACCTAGTAGCCAGAACGCACTTCTCAGCCTACTATGCAAGGCCAAATTTGCCTAATAAGCCAAGTTTTCCTGAATTAATATATTTTCTATAATTTTTTTCTTATGAAATGATAAAGCTACCCATTTCATTATGTATGAGGTTAATGTTTTTTTATTGGAGTTAAAATTAACGTAGATATATGACCGAACCTAACCATCCCTACCTAACCTAACCTAACCTATCTTTATAGGTTAGGTTAGGTAGTAGAGAAAGTTAGGTTAGGTTAGGTAGGTTAGGTAGTCGAAAAACAATTAATTCATGAAAACTTGGCTTATTAGGCAAATCGGGCCTTGCATAGTAGGCTGAGAAGCGAGTT